>NC_079197.1:76635692-76758192 GCF_029499605.1 Hyla sarda | reverse complement strand
GTATTTCTTTTTTTTTTGTATTTATATCAGAACCACTGTGACCAGCAGCCACCCCTGTGCAAATCACCAGTTTAGGCCTCAAATGTTCATGGTGCTCTCACTCCTGAGCCTTGTTGTGCGCCCGCAGAGAATTTTACGCCCACATATGGGGTATTTCCGTACTTGGGAGAAATTGTGTTACAAATTTTGGGGGTCTTTATTTCCTTTTACCTCTTATGAAAATGAAAAGTATGGGGCAACACCAGCATGTTAGTGTAAAAAAGAAAAAAAAATTGCGCTAACATACTGGTGTAGACCCCAACTTTACCATTTCATAGGGAAAATTTGTAGCGCAATTTCTTCCGAGTACGGAGATACTCCATATGTGGCCGTAAACTGTTTCCTTGAAATACGACGGATCTGTAGTGAGAGAGCGCCATGCGCATTTGAGGCCTGGATTAGGGATTTTCATAAGGGTGTACCCGGATGCAAGCGTTTCACTTGTCTCCTCCACCAAAAATGCTGTACGTCAGTTTTCCCCAAACAGGGTGCCCCAGCTGTTGCAAAACTCCCAACATGCCTGGACAGTCAATGGCTGTCCGGGAATACTGGAAGCTGGAGGCTCCGTTTTTGAAAAATTGCCGTACAAGGCGTTTTTTATTTTTATTGGGGGGGGGGGGGGGGGGGGTCGGAGACAGTGTAAGGGTGTAGTGTATATGTAGTGTTTTACTCTTCATTTAGGGTTAGTGTAGTGTAGTGTTTTTAGGGTACAATCACCCAGGCGGGGGTTTACAGTGAGTTTCCCGCTACAGCGGAAAATTTGCCGCATCTCAAACTTGAAGCAAGAAACTTGCTGTATACCCCCACCCATTTGAATGTACACTGTACATTCACGTGGGGGTGGGGGCAAAACTACGACTCCCAGCATGCACTCACAGACCGTGCATGCTGGAAGTTGTAGTTATGCAACAGCTGGAAGCACACTGGTTGGGATTGGGAAACACTGAGTTAGGTAACAGACTAACGAAGTGTTTCCGCACCACTGTCTGTTTCCTAACTCAGTGTTTCCTAACCCATGTGCCTTCAGTTGTTGCAAAACTACAACTCCCAGCATGCATGGTCTGTCAGTGCATGCTGGCAGTTATAGTTTTGCAACAGCAGGAGGCACACGGGTTGGGAAACACTGAGTTAGGATACAGACAATGTTTCCCAACCAGTGTGCCTCCAGTTGTTGCAATACTACAACTCCCAGCATGCACAGACAGCCGAAGGGCATGTTGGGAGTCGTAGTTATGCAAGAACTGGAGGAGAACAATTTGGAGACCACTATGTAGTGGTCTCCAAACTATATCCCTCCAGATGTTGCAAGACTTCAACTCCAAGCATGCCCAGACTGCCCAGGCATGCTGGGAGTTGTAGTTTGGCAACATCTGAAGGGCCAGATGTTGCCGAACTACAACTCCTAGCATGCATGGACAGTCTTGGCATGCTTTGAATTGACATCTGGAGCGCTACAGTTTGGACACCACTGTATAGTGGTCTCCAAACAGTGCCCTTCCAGATGTTGCAAAACTACAACTCCCAGCATGCTGAGACTGCCCAGGCATGATGGGAGTTGTAGTTCTTAAACATCTGAAGGGCCAGATGTTACAGAACTACAACTCCCAGTATGCCTGGACAGTCTGGGCATGCTGAGAGTTGTAGTTTTGCAACCTCTGGAAGGACAGTGGTCGCAAAACTACAACTCCCAGCATGCCCAGACAGCCAAAGGCTGGAAGTTGTAGTTTTGAAACTCCTAGAAGCAACAGTAAAGATTACTTTACGGCAATCTTCACTGCTGCATCTGGGACATTGCCGCCACTTGCCTGCCTCCACTTGCCTGCCGTCACCTGTCAACCACCGGTTCATCGTCCCTGGCCCCCGCGTGAACCCAGGTAACCGGCGCCGGCATTCCATCTTTCCCCGCTCTGCCCTGACATCCAGGGGCGGGCAGAGCGGGGGGAATTAACTTTCACCCCCGCCCCTGCGATTCACCGGTCAGTCCTGACCGGCCAATCGCAGGGGATAGGAGGAGGTGGCACCCCTGCCACCTCGCTCCTATCCTTTAGGATGATCGGGGCTGTCTCTGACAGCTCCGATCATCCCTATTTTCCGGGCTTTCGGGTCATCAAAGACCCGATCAGCCCGGAATCGCCGCAAATCGACGATCTGAATTGATTGGCGATTTGCGGCGATAGCCGACATGGGGGGTCTAAGGACCCCCCAGGCATTTGCACAGGATGCCTGCTGAATGATTTCAGTAGGCATCCCGTTCCGATCCCCGTCTGGCTAGAGGCGGGGATCGAAATTCTCACAGGCGTACAGGTACGCCCTTGGTCCTTAACCCCCCCTGACCACTGTCACTTTAAGCATTAATAACTCTGGGATGCTTTTACTTTTAAATTTGTTTTTACGTGACATATTCTACTTCATGGTAGTGGTAAATTTTCGTCGATACTTGTATTATTTCTTGGTGAAAAATTTGAAAATTTGATGAAAAATTTGAAAATTTAGCATTTTTCTAACTTTGAAGCTCTCTGCTTGTAAGGAAAATAGACATTCAAAATACATTATATATTGATTCGCATATACAATATGTCTACTTTAGATTTTCATCATAAAGTTGACATGTTTTTACTTTTGGAAGACATCAGAGGGCTTCAAAGTTCAGCAGCAATTTTCCAATTTTTCGCAAAATTTTCAAAATCAGAATTTTTCAGGGACCAGTTCAGTTTTGAAGTGGATTTGAAGGGCCTTCATATTAGAAATACCCCATAAATTACCCAATTATAAAAACTGCACCCCTCAACGTTTCCAAAATGACATTCAGTAAGTGTGTTAACCCTTTAGGTGTTTCACAGGAATAGCAGCAAAGTGTAGGAGAAAATTCAAAATCTTCATTTTTTACAGTCGCATGTTCTTGTAGACTCAGTTTTTGAATTTTTACAAGTGGTAATAGGAGAAAAAGCCCCACAAAATTTGTAACCCAATTTCTCTCGAGTAAGGAAATACCTCATATGTGTATGTCAAGTGTTCGGCAGGCGCAGTAGAGGGCTCAGAAGGGAAGGAGCGACAATGGGATTTTGGAAAGTGAATTTTGCTGAAATGGTTTTTGGGGGCATGTCATATTTAGAAAGCCCCTATGGTGCCAGAACAGCAGAAAACCCCACATGGCATACCATTTTGGAAACTTTACCCCTCAAGGCACGTAACAAGGGGTCCAGTTAGCCTTAACATCCCACAGGTGTTTGACGACTTTTCGTTAAAATCGGATGTGTAAATGAAAAAAAAATTTTTTTTTCACTAAAGTGCAGTTTTTCCCCCAAATTTACCATTTTTACAAAGGGTAATGGGAGAAAATGCCCCCCAAAATTTGTAACCCCATCTCTTCTGAGTATGGAAATACCACATGTTAGGACGTAAAATGCTCTGCGGGCGAACTACAATGCTCAGAAGAGAAGGAGCGCCATTGAGCTTTTGGAAAGAGAATTCGTTTGGAATGGTAGTCAGGGGCCGTGTGCGTTTACAAAGCCCCCCGTGGTGCCAGAAAGGTGGACCCCCCCACATGTGACCCCATTTTGGAAACTACACCCCTCACAGAATTTAATAAGGGGTGCAGTGAGTATTTACACCCCACTGGTGTTTGACAGATCTTTGGAACAGTGGGCTGTGCAAATGAAAAATTTAATTTTTCATTTTCACAGACCACTGTTCCAAAAATCTGTCAGACACCTGTGGGGCGTAAATGCTCACTGCACCCCTTAATACATTACGTGAGGGGTTTTGTTTCCAAAATGGGGTCACATGTGGGGGGGGGTCCATTGTCCTGGCACTATGGGGGCTTTGTAAACACGTTGCCTTCAATTCCAGACAAATTTTCTCTTCAAAATCCCAATGGTGCTCCTTCTCTTCTGAGCATTGTAGTTTGCCCGCAGAGCACTTTACATCCACCTATGGGGTATTTTCTTACTCAGAAGAAATGGGGTTGCAAATTTTGGGGGGCTTTTTTCCTATTTTCCCTTGTGAACATGAAAAATTTAAGGTAACACCAGCATTTTAGTGAAAATTGTTTTTTTTTCCTTTTTCCCATCCAATTTTCAGGAAAATTTGTCAAACACCTGTGGGGTGTTAAGGCTCACTATACCCCTTGTCACGTTCCGTGAGGAGTGTAGTTTCCAAAATGGGGTCACATGTTGGTATTTATTTTTTTGCGTTTATGTCAGAACAGCTGTAAAATCAGCCACCCCTGTGCAAATCACCAATTTAGGCCTCAAATGTACATAGTGCGCTCTCAATCCTGAGCCTTGTCGTGCACCCGCAGAGCACTTTACGCCCCACATATGAGGTATTTCCGTACTCAGGAGAAATTGCGTTACAAATTTTGGGGGTCTTTTTTTCCTTTTACTGCTTGTGAAAATAAAAAGTATGGGGCAACACCAGCATGTTAGTGTAAATTTTCTTTTTTTTTTTTACACTAACAGGCTGGTGTAACCCCCAACTTTTCCTTTTCATAAGGGGTAAAAGGAGAAAAAGCCCCCCAAAATTAGTAGTGCAATTTCTCCCGAGTACGGAAATACCCCATATGTGGCACTAAACTGTTTCCTTGAAATACGACAGGGCTCCAAAATGAGAGAGCGCCATGCGCATTTGAGTACTAAATTAGGGATTGCATAGGGGTGGACATAGGGGTATTCTACGCCAGTGATTCCCAAACAGGGTGCCTCTAGCTGTTGCTAAACTCCCAGCATGCCTGGACAGTCAGTGGCTGTCCAGAAATGCTGGGAGTTGTTGTTTTGCAACAGCTGGAGGCTCCGTTTTGGAAACACTGCCGTACAATAGGTTTTACATTTTTATTGGGGGGGGGGGGGCAGTGTAAGGGGGTGTATATGTAGTGTTTTACCCTTTATTATGTGTTAGTATAGTGTAGTGTTTTTAGGGTACATTCGCACTGGCGTGTTACTGTGAGTTCCCGCTAGGAGTTTACGCTGCGGCGAAAAATTTGCCGCAGCCCAAACTTGAATCAGGAAACTTACTGTAAACCTGCCCATGTACCCTGTACGTTCACATGGGGGGGGGCAAACCTCCAGCTGTTTCAAAACTACAACTCCCAGCATGTACTGACAGACCATGGAGTTGTACTTTTGCAACAGCTGGAGGCACTGGTTGGAAAACCTTCAGTTAGGTTCTGTTACCTAACTCAGTATTTTCCAACCATTGTGCTTCCAACTGTTGCTAAACTACAACTCCCAGCATGTACTGACAGACCGTGCATGCTGGGAGTTGTATTTTTTTAACAGCTGGAGGCACACTGATTGGAAAACCTTCTGATCGCCGAAGAGCATGCTGGGAGATGTAGTTATGCAACAGCTGGAGGTACTTAACTACAACTTCCGGCATGCTGGGAATGCTAGGAGTTGTAGTTTTGCAAGATCTGGAGGGATACAGTTTAGAGACCACTGTATAATGGTCTCAAACTTCAGTCCTCCAGCTGTTGCAAAACTAGATATTCCAGCATGCCCAAACAGCTGTCTGGGCATACTGGGAGTTGTAGTTTTGCAACATCTGGAGGGCTACAGGTTAGAGACCACTGTATAATGGTCTCAGACTGTAGCCCTCCAGATGTTGCTAGGCAACTTACCGGCTTCCGTAGGATCCAGGGAGCCGTCCTCTTCTGCCGCACGACATCGCCGATCACCGTCGCCCGCAGCCTCCGGATCGGTAAGTGGATCTTCGGCGCCGGTCCCCGCCGGTTTCCCCGTTCTGCGCCGCCTATTGTGGATGGGCAGGACGGGGAAAACTAGAGTTAACCCACCCGCCCCCGATCTGCTATTGGTGGTCGCCACCAATATTGGTGACCACCAATAGCAGGGATAGGAGGGGTGGCACCCCTGCCACCTCACTCCTATCACTTCAGGGGGATCGCAGGTGTCTTAGTCACCATAGACCTGTATGACCTGGAATCGGCGCAAATCGCAAGTGTGAATTCACTTGCGATTTGCGCCGATTGCCGACATGGGGGGGGGGGGAGGTGTCTAATGACCCCCCTGGGCATTTGCACGGGGTGCCTGCTGATTGATATCAGCAGTCACCCCGGTCCGGTCCCCACCCGGCGCACGGCAGGGACCAAAATTCCACCAGGCGTATAGATATGCCCTTTGTCCTTAAGTACCAGGACGCAAGGGCGTATGCATACGCTCTTTGTCCTTAAGTAACAGGATGCAAGGGAGTATGCATACGCCCTTCGTCCCCAACAGGTTAAGTACCAGGACTCAAGGGCGTACCCATACGCCCGTGGTCCCCAACAGGTTAAAAAAGCCACCTGATTGGTTGCTATGGACAACTTCTCCACTTTTCCTCTCACAGGTTTTCATAAATCTCCCCCAGTATGTGGGAATATTCACAAATTTTTAGGGCAGTTTTACAGTATCCAGAATAGGGTATATTTGATTATAGCAGAGTGTGGCGCAGTTACATAGTTTGCAGCACAGTGTTTTACTGCACTACCCTCTGCTGTAATCTAATTAAAAATGCATAATTAGAAAAATCTATTGGGGGGGGGGGGGGGTCCCTGGGGGCAGACTCAGGGACAGGCCACTAGGTTGAAGCGAACCCCGGCCTTTACCTGTGTAAGGGGGCCAGAAATCTCTGATGGCAGCCCTGTCTCCTACCCTATATATAGAGGATAACTTTTAAAGATTGCACTTACACCACTACCATCAGGTGTTGCACCAACTGGCCTCGACATATGCATGGAGCTGTAGGTGGGCATTTGCCAGGACCTTAGGCGCTCCTCAGTATGACATGATGAGATTGTGGCATAAAGATGCAGAATTCTTTCCCCTTATTCATCAGCTTTAGCCATCTAGCTTCGAAGAAATATTCTATACATTGACCAATATTATGGCCTGCAAGTTTAGCTTAGACTTTGTGCTCCTAGATCAGTGTTTCCCAACCAGGGTGCCTCCAGCTGTTGCAAAACTACAACTCCCAGCATGCATGGACAGCCTTTGGCTGTCTGGGCATGCTGGGAGTTGTAGTTTTGCACAGCTGGAGGCACCCTGGTTGGGAAACACATTCCTCTGGAAGCCATTCATGGTACCAGACAGTTTCCCCCACATGGTAGTCAGTAGCAGTGCCCTTCCCCTCCCCCTCCTGGATGCTTACCTTCTGCGGCTCTTCTACCCTCTTCCCAGCGGCTCCGGCGGCGGGGGGCTTCCTTAGCATGGGCTCTTCCTTTCTCTTCCTCTGTGCTCCGGCATCTGATGAAGTCACTCGTTCGCAGAAGCAGGAAGAGCTCAGCCTGGCCTCTTGTGTTCTCTGGCTAACTTGAGCCAGCGAGCACAAGAGTGATTGACTGGGTGAGGAGCCAATGGCTCTGTCAAACCTTCCACCGAGCACCGCATTTAACTGCAGACGCCTCATTAAGAGGCATTTACAGTTAAATGCGGGACATGTGGGGGCCAATAGCGGGAATGTCCCGCCGGATCTGGGATGGTTGGGAGGTATGGTTATAGGGCTCAGAATATGGAGATTTAATATAGAAAATAAAAGGAGAAGCACAAGAAATGAAAATGCACAGCATTCTAAAAGAATTAAAGGGGTTATCCACCATAAGGTGATTTTAGTACGTACCTGCCAGACAGTAATGGACATGCTTAGGAAGGATCTGCGCTTGTCTTGGGGCTAAATGGCTATGTTGTGAGATTACCATAACACTGTGGCTAGCTTTTTGTGAACTGGTATTTCCTGTTTAAGTTTTCTTCTTTGCCTACAAATCCTATAATTCCATTTTCCTCCCTCCCACACATCAGCCACCCGACCCATTAAAACATAAATGAGCTGCATCCATTCAAAAGACCTGTGTTTTCAATCAGGGTGCCTACAGCTGTTGCATTAGTTGCAGATTGAGCTCACTCCCACCAAGCGATTGCTCAAGCCATTGAAGCAGACAGGCTCCCTGTCATCAGCTGACTAGTGATTGCAACCTGGGAAAAATCTGAGACAACAGTCATTTTGTATGCTGTTTAAAAATAAATCAAATAAGAAAACCTATATATTATGAACTACACTAACTTTACAGCCCCTGTAGCATAGTCAAATAAAAAAAAATCCCGGAATACCCCTTTAAGGGGTTATCCAGATGCTAAAAAAACTTTATATATTGTTAGGGGTGACATGAAAGTAAAACAAAACATATATTTATGTAAACGAAGAAAGTAGAAACTGATCCAGCACTTGGATAAAAAGTTGCAGCTTTATTTTGGTCCGAATCCAACAAACAAACTTTCCACGGTAAAACCGACACCCTCCCTTGTCATACGCGTTTCAGGCGCATGCGCTCTCTTCCTCATATATTTATGTACCTGACTCCCTGTCATCTGGTCTCCCTCAGCTCTATCTACCTAATTCTGAGACAAGCTCTTCTTGAATCTGATTGTCTGAGCCTCGACACTAGGGGGAAGAGTGTTTCCCTTAAGTAGGAAGTAGGTAAAGTAGTGGGGGACTAGATAGCATCACAGCAGGGTGATTGCAGGATGGGGTAAGGGGGGATTTGTGATCCGTTGTGCTCCTCCATGTTGTTTCAGCTCCCCAAGAAGGAGCGAGTGCAGCACCAGATCCCGGCTCCCAGTCCTGTGCACTAAAAGACTTGTATTGTAGGCTGCAGGTCCTGGCAGGTGTACAGAACAGGAGCAATAGCTCTGCACTGGAATGTACAAACCGTGGACTCCACAGTGCCAGGACCCTTACACTACAAATCATTCTTTGGTCTTGGCAGTTTAGAGCCCATGTTGTGTACATTCAAGTAGTCATCCCTTACACTTGCAGGGTGCTGTAAGAGATCTAACAACATCCTACTCTGAAATCACACAATCAGCTCCAGCTCACCCCCTATGTAAATCACAGCCCCTCACTGCAGCATCAGAACACAGTATTGTAATGAAGGGTATGCTCATCTGACAGATTCACTGTCAGTCAGAGAGGATCCAAAAACCTTCATATCTCGAGAATGGGGAGGAAGAATTTTTTTAACTAAAAACACCGGTAGATTTAGGGCGCCCTAAGATTTTAAGGGGTATTAAAAAGTCACAATGTCTGGGGAGGCCACAGGTCCTAGAGAACAGAGGACGTTACTGTACACTCTGGCTGCATGGTACTTGGCGCACCAGGACGTACATGTATGTGCTGAGTGTCTACTGGATTATGAATCGAGCGCAGTAGCTGTTTACTTTATAGAGCTGCGGCTAATGGCAGACATCAGCCATCATGCTGATACCCTATATTAACCCTTCAGATGCCATGATCAATACTGATCACAGCTTCTGAAGCATAACAGAGAATATGAGGCCACCATATCACCATCATACACCCACTGCACAATCTCTGGGGTATAATGAGTCAAGATGGCAGCCAAATCTCCTCTCACCTGCTCCTGGCCCACTTTGGCAATCTTTTTCTGGCAGACCATAGAAGCAGATCTCCGATATTACTTATCACTGCTATGCCTATGCATAATCTAATGACTGCTATAAATATTCTCCAATGGAGTTAAGAGGAAAAAAAAAATGTTTATATATGTAAAAAAAGTTTCCACCCCAATGAAATAATAAATAACCCTCTTTTCCATTTTACAAGTGAAAAAAATTAGATTAACAAAAATATTTGGTATTGCCGTGTGTGGAAATGTCCAAACTATTAAAATAAAATGTAACCCCCTTAAGGACATTGGGAGTTTTGATTTTTTTCCTCTTTGCTTTGTAATAGCCTTTACATTTTACACCTACACACTCATAAAAGGCTCCTTTTTTGGCTTCACTAACTGTACTTTGTAATAACATCACAAATGTTATCACAAAATCTACTGTGAAACAAAAAAATAAATATTTGTGGGGCAAATAAATTCTATTTTGTAAATTTTGGGGGCTTCTGTTTCTAATAATGACACATTCAATGACACTGACCTTACGGTTCAGACATTTACGCACACAGTGATACCACATAATTTGAAACCTTAACCCCTTAAGGACCGAGCCCTTTTTCACCTTAAGGACCAGAGCATTTTTTGCAATTCTGACCACTGTCACTATAAACATTAATAACTCTGGAATGCTTTTAGTTATCATTCTGATTCCGAGATTGTTTTTTCGTGACATATTCTACTTTAACTTAGTGGTAAAATTTTATGGTAACTTGCATCCTTTCTTGGTGAAAAATCCCCAAATTTGATGAAAAAAATGAAAATTTTGCATTTTTCTAACTTTGAAGCTCTCTGCTTGTAAGGAAAATGGATATTCAAAATAAAAAAAATTTGGGTTCACATATACAATATGTCCACTTTATATTTGCATCATAAAATTTATGAGTTTTTACTTTTGGAAGACACCAGAGGGCTTCAAAGTTCAGCAGCAATTTTGAAATTTTTCACAAAATTTTCAAACTCGCTATTTTTCAGGGACCAGTTCAGGTTTGAAGTGGATTTGAAGGGTCTTCATATTAGAAATACCCCATAAAAGACCCCATTATAAAAACTACACCCCCCAAAGTATTCAAAATGACATTCAGTAAGTGTATTAACCCTTTAGGTGTTTCACAGGAATAGCAGCAAAGTGAAGGAGAAAATTCAAAATCTTCATTTTTTACATTCGCATGTTCTTGTAGACCCAATTTTTGAATTTTTGCAAGGGGTAAAAAGGAGAAAATTTTTACTTGTATTTGAAACCCAATTTCTCTTGAGTGAGCACATACCTCATATGTCTATGTTAATTGTTCAGTGGGCGCAGTAGAGGGCTCAGAAGGGAAGGAGCGACAAATGTTTTTTTGGGGGCATGTCACCTTTAGGAAGCCCCTATGGTGCCAGGACAGCAAAAAAAAAAACATGGCATACCATTTTAGAAACTAGACCCCTCAGGGAACGTAACAAGGGGTAAAGTGAACCTTAATACCCTACAGGTGATTCACGACTTTTGCATATGTAAAAAATATTAAAACATTTTTACCTAAAATGCTTGGTTTCCCAAAAATGTTACATTTTTAAAAAGGGTAATAGCAGAAAATACCCCCCAAAATTTGAAGCCCAATTTCTCCCGATTCAGAAAACACCCCATATGGGGGTGAAAATTGCTCTGCTGGCGCACTACAGGTCTCAGAAGAGAAGGAGTCACATTTGGCTTTTTGAAAGCAAATTTTGCTCTGGGGGCATGCCGCATGTAGGAAGCCCCTATGGTGCCAGAACAGCAAAAAAAAACACATGGCATACCATTTTGGAAACTAGACCCCTTGGGGAACGTAACAAGGGGTAATGTGAACCTTAATACCCTACAGGTGTTTCACGACTTTTGCATATGTGAAACATTTTTTTTTTTACCTAAAATGCTTGGTTTCCCAAAATTTTTACATTTTTAAAAAGGGTAATAGCAGAAAACACCCCCCAAAATTTGAAGCCCAATTTCTCCCGATTCAGAAAACACCCCATATGGGGGTGAAAAGTGCTCTGCTGGCGCACTACAGGTCTCAGAAGAGAAGGAGTCACATTTGGCTTTTTGAAAGCAAATTTTGCTCTGGGGGCATGCCGCATTTAGGAAGCCCCTATGGTGCCAGGACAGCAAAAAAAAAAAAAAAAACACATGGCATACCATTTTGGAAACTAAACCCCTTGGGGAACGTAATAAGGGGTTAAGTGAACCTTTTTATCCCACAGGTGTTTCATGACTTTTGTATATGTAAAAAAAAAAAATTTTTTTAACCTAAAATGCTTGTTTTCCCAAAAATTTTACATTTTTAAAAAGGGTAATAGCAGAAAATACCCCCCAAAATTTGAAGCCCAATTTCTCCCGAGTACGGCGATACCCCATATGAAATACGACAGGGCTCCAAAGTGGGAGCGCCATGCGCATTTGAGGCCTAAATTAGGGACTTGCATAGGGGTGGACATAGGGGTATTCTACGCCAGTGATTCCCAAACAGGGGGCCTCCAGCTGTTGTAAAACTCCCAGCATGCCTAGACAGTCAGTGGCTATCTGGCAATACTGGGAGTAGTTGTTTTGCAACAGCTGGAGGCTCCGTTCTGGAAACAGTGGCGTACCAGACGTTTGTCATTTTTATTGGGGAGGGGGGCTGTGTAGGGGTATGTGTATATGTAGTGTTTTTTACTTTTTATTTTATTTTGTGTTAGTGTAGTGTTTTTAGGGTACAGTCGCACGGGCGGGGGTTCACAGTAGTTTCTCGCTGGCAGCTTGAGCTGCAGCAGAAAATTTGCCGCAGCTCAAACTTGCAGCCGGATACTTACTGTAATCCTCCGCCCATGTGAGTGTACCCTGTACATTCACATTGGGGGGGGGGGACATCCAGCTGTTGCAAAACTACAACTCCCAGCATGTACGGTCTATCAGTGCATGCTGGGAGTTGTAGTTTTGCAACAGCTGGAGACACACAGGTTGTGAAACACCGAGTTTGGTAACAAACTCAGTGTTTTGCAACCAGTGTGCCTTCAGCTGTTGCAAAAGCTACAACCCCCAGCATGTACGGACAGCGGAAGGGCATGCTGGGTCTTGTAGTTATGCAACAGCCGGAGGCATACTACATTAGCTGGGGATGCTGGGGATTGTAGTTATGCAACAGCTGGAGACACACTGGTTTGCTACTTAACTCAGTGTGCCTTCAGCTGTTGCAAAACTACAACTCTCAGCAGTCACGACAGCAAACGGGCATGCTGGGAGTTGTAGTTATGCAACCACCAGATGCACCACTACAACTCCCAGCATGCACTTTAGCTGATTGTGCAAGCTGGGAGTTGTAGTTATACAACAGCTGAAGGTACACTTTTCCATAGAAAGAATGTGCCTCCAGCTGTTGCAAAACTACAAGTCCCAGCATGCCCATAAGGGCATGCTGGGAGTTGTGGTGGTCTGCCTCCTGCTGTTGCATAACTACAGCTCCCAGCATGCCCTTTTTGCATGCTGGGATCTGTTGCTAAGCAACAGCAGGAGGCTGTCACTCACCTCCTGCTGCTGCTCAGGGAACAGGTCAGTCCCGCCGCCGCTGTCGCTCCTGGGGCCCCGATCCCAACAGGGACGCCGGGGATCGGGGTCCCCAGCACCCGGGGTC
This sequence comes from Hyla sarda, assembly GCF_029499605.1. Classification (NCBI taxonomy): domain Eukaryota; kingdom Metazoa; phylum Chordata; class Amphibia; order Anura; family Hylidae; genus Hyla; species Hyla sarda. Next base: position 76,745,073 of record NC_079197.1, on the reverse strand, counting down.
TTCTGCCCGCACCCGCTCACGTCCTCCGGAAGAGGGGCGGAGCGGGTGCGGGAGTGACACCCGCAGCAGGCGCCCTGATTGATCGGCCGGGAATCCGGCCGACGAATCAGGGCGATCGTGAGGTGGCACCAGTGCCACCTCACCCCTGCTGGCTCTGGCTGATCAGCCAGTAATTCCGGGTCATCGGGTCACTGGAGACCCGATTGACCCGGAATCCGCCGCAGATCGCTGGACTGAATTTTCCAGCGATCTGCGGCAATCGCCGACATGGGGGGACATAATGACCCCCCTGGGCGATATGCCGGGATGCCTGCTGAACGATTTCAGCAGGCATCCAGCCCCCGCTCCCCTCTGGCTAGCGGCGGGGGCTGGAAATGCTCAGGGCGTATCCATCCCTCGGTCCTTAAGCACTTGGAAACGGGGGCGTATGGATACGCCCTATGTCCTTAAGGGGTTAAGAACTCTTAAGGGCAATTTTCGTTCTTTCCTCCTCCCCTTCTAAAAATCATAACGCGTTCAATTTTGCACCTACAGACCCATATGAGGGCTTTTTATTTGCGCCAATAAGTTTACGTTTATAATGACATCACTTATTTTGTAACATAATCTGCGGCAAAACTAAAAAAAAACTTATTTGTGGGGTGAAATAAAAAATAAAAAAAAGACCATTTAGCAACTTTTTAGGGCTTTCGTTTCTACGCAGTGCACCTTTCGGTAAAAAAGACACCCTTAAAAAAAATTATAATTACATGCACCAAAATTAGTATGTTTAACCCCTTTTAAGGACCAAGTCCAGTTTGACCTTAAGAACAATGCTGATTTTGTTTTTGCATTTTCATTTTTTTTCCTCCTCGCCTTCTAAAATCCATAACTCTTTTATATTTACATCCACAGTCCCATATGAGGGCTTGTTTTTCTGCGTGACCAATTGTACTTATAAAAGCTCCTCTCATTTTACCATAAAATGTACGATGAACCCAAAAATACACTTTTTTAGTGAGAAAATTTTAATAAAAAACACAATTTTGCTAATTTTGGAGGGTTTAGTTTTTACATTGTACACTTTACAGTAAAAATTAAGTTTCTTCATTCTTTGGGTCAATACAATTAAAATGATGCCCATCTTTACATACCTTTCTATTATTGTGTTCGTAGGAGATACAGACTGTCGTGTCCGGCACTGCAAGGGTGTAGTGCGTAGATTGCACTGGTAGCACACACAGTTTGATTGGTGTGAGGTTAAAGAGGCTGCTAAAACTGGTAGTGCAGGTAGAAGAGCACAAAGCGCTACTGTAATATGCAGAGAGAGGAGCCGCACTCACCTGTGTATCCGTGCAGAAAGTCTTTATTCCATCAGTTTTTATTCCATAAATATTTTTAGTTACACAGTTTTTTTTTTTTATGGGTAAAGGGGGGTGATTTTATTAGGGAAAGGGTTAAATCATCTTTATCCACTTTTTTTTTTTTGCAATGTTATAGCCCCCATAGGGGCTACATACACACAGGGCTACATGAGGGCTCATATTAGGGGAGGGGCTTATTCACATATATTAACTTTTTTTAAGCCCCATAGGGGGCTATACCATGCAATCTTTTGATTGCATACACTGTTCAATGCAATGCAATAGCATAGCATCTATCAGTGTTATCAGTGCTCTACTGCTTCAGCCTGCATGGACGGCTGGGAGCAACAGAGGACCGATCGTCCAGCGAGGAGGCAGGTAAGGACCCTCCACTGTCCATTTAGCTGATTGAGACATCGCGATTTCATCGCAATAGTCCCGATCAGCTCCGCTGAGCTGCCAGGATGCTTTCAATTTCATTTTAGATGCCCCAATCAACTTTGATTGCGGTGTCTAAAGGGTTAATGCCAGACTTTTGGCCCCAATAAGGGGTCTGGGCATGCGCCTTCGCGGGACAAGACGGCTCCCTCGTTCCGGGCGCGCCCGTCTTGGAAATCAGACACCAACCGTTCCGGACGTTTTGTGGCCAAATAGGGCAACCGCAAACCCACTTCCGCATGAAGTGATGCCCCCACCCGCAGATTTTTTTCTCCGGTGTAAGGTCGTCTCTTACTTCTTCGAGACATCTGGACCACACACATTCAGGACTCTTGGGTCAGGGACGTGGTGTCCAACGGATACCGAATCGAATTTGCTTCCCTTCCGAGGGATCGATTTTTTTCAGTCCCGGGCCCCCCGGTCTCCTTCTCTGGCGAAGCAGTTTCGGGAGGCCCTCCAGTCCCTACTTCTCCAAGTAGTTATTGTCCCCGTCCCTCCAGGGGAACGTTTTTGGGGTTTCTATTCCAATCTTTTTGTGGTCCCCAAGAAGGGCGGTTCTGTGTGGCCAATCTTGGACCTCAAGCGTCTCAACCGTCATCTTCTCATCCGCCACTTCCGAATGGAATATCTCCGTTCAGTAGTGGCATCCATCGAACAAGGGGAGTTTCTTTCTTCGGTGGACATCAAGGATGCCTACCTCCATGTTCCAATATTTCCCGGCCATCAGCGGTACCTCCGCTTTGCGGTTCCGGAGGGGTATTTTCAATTCGTAGACCTCCCTTTTGGTCTGGCCACTGCTCCTCGGGTTTTTACCAAGATCCTTGCGCCAGTGATAGCTCTGTTGCGGTCGAGAGGAGTCTCAGTGATCCCTTACCTGGACGACCTTCTCATCAAGGCTCCCACCAGAGTCCAGACTCTGGAGAATGTGGATCTCACTCTCCAGACCTTGGATCGCTTCGGGTGGATGGTCAACCGGGACAAGTCTGACCTCTCTCCCACCCAGTCTCTGATCTTCTTGGGACTTCAATTCAACACGGCCATCTGCCCGGATTTGCCTTCTGCCGGACAAACGTCTGACTCTCCTGTCAGTAGTCCTCTCCCTTCGGGCCCAGGTCCCAGTTTCCATCCACATTTGCATGGAAGTCTTGGGTCGGATGGTAGCGGCCATGGAGGCCGTACCCTTTGCCCAGTTTCATTACCGCCCCCTTCAACTGGCGATTCTCTCTCGATGGGACAGATCTCCTCTGTCTCTCGATCGCAAGATTGCTCTCCCTTGTCGGATCCGTCAGTCTCTGCTCTGGTGGCTCCGCTCCCCCCTTCTTCTTCAGGGGCGATCATTTCTTCCCCTCCACTGGCAGGTAGTTACAACAGTTGCCAGTCTGTCGGGCTGGGGCGGTGTGTTCAGGGACTAAACGGTTCAAGGCCTCTGGTCTCCCCGGGGAGCCCTTCTTCCGATAAACATCTTGGAACTGAGGGCGATTCTTCTTTGTCTTCTTCATTGGGAGTCCCTGCTTCAGACCCGCCCTGTCCGCGTCCAGTCGGACAACGCCACGGCCGTAGCGTACATAAATTGGCAAGGCGGCACTCGCGGCTCGGCAGCCATGGCCGAGGTGACAAAGATTCTCATCTGGGTGGAAAACAAGGTTCCGGCCATTTAGGCGATTTACATTCCGGGTGTGCTCATCTGGGAAGCGGACTTCCTCAGCCGGTCCTCAGCCAACCCTGGCGAGTGGTCCCTTCATCCAAAGGTCTTCACGCAGATCTGCGACCTCTGGGGCATTACAGACGTGGACCTCTTCGCGTCTCGGCACAATTGGAAGATTCTTCCATTTGTTTCAAAGTCCCGGGACCCCCTGGCTCTAGCCGTGGACGCCATAGTGATTCCTAGGGTTTGCCCTGCCCTATCTGTTCCCTCCCCTTCTGCTCCTTCCCAGGGTTCTGAGGAAGCTCAAAGCGGAGAACATTCCCGCCATACTGGTAGCTTCAGATTGGCCCCGAAGGACGTGGTACTCCGACGTGGTCAGGCTCCTGGACGACTCTTCGCTGCGCCTTCCACTTCGTCCGGACCTGCTGTCTCAGGGTCCTCTTTGCCACCCCAATTTACAGTCGCTGCATTTGACAGCGTGGCGGATGAGACCGCGGTTTTGAGAGCCCGCGGTTTCTCTTCCCAAGTCATTCGCACCATGCTCAGGGCTCGTAAGCCCTCCTCGGCGAAAATTTACAGTCTTATTTTCGTTCGTGTGAAGCTCAGGTCTTGTCTCCTGTTACTTTTTCTGTTCCCCGTCTTATCTCCTTCTTGCAGTCGGGATTGGGTTGTCTCTCAGTTCCCTTAAGGGTCAGGTTTCGGCCCTTTCTATTCTTTTCCAGCATCCTCTGGCTTCTAATTCTCATGTCCGGACCTTCATTCAAGGAGTGGCGCATGCTGCCCCTCCTTATCGGTCACCTTCTCCCCCTTGGGACTTGAATCTGGTTCTGGGTGTCCTCCAAGGTGAACCCTTTGAACCCCTTAGGGAGGTGTCCCTGCGCCTCCTTTCTTGGAAAGTGGCGTTTCTTGTTGCGATCACCTCCATTCGGAGAGTGTCTGAATTGGCAGCTCTCTCCTGCTGTTCTCTGTTTCTGGTGATTCACTGTTAGGTCCTATCTCTCTATCACTTCTTCATTTCGTCAGTGCGATTCCTTTTTCGTCCTTACGGAAGGTCGTAAGGGACAACCTGCTTCCAAGGCCACCATTTCTCGGTGGATCCGGTCTGCCATTTTGGAAGCCTATCGCTGTATGGGGAAGATTCCTCCCATCAGGGTTGTGGCTCATTCTACCCGTTCTGTTGGTGCATCCTGGGCTCTCCAGAACAAAGCCTCGGCCTCGCAGATTTGCAAGGCGGCTACTTGGTCGTCTTTGCACACTTTCTCGAGGTTCTACCAGGTTCATACCTTTGTAACCGAAAGAAACTTTCCTCAAGGGCTCAAAATTTGAAATATTGTGTAGATAAGGTAGGGGATTTATTATTCACTGAAAAGAGCAACTAAAACAACAACCTACAGGTGTGGAAGACCACACAATAAATAGTGAATATACCCCAGTTAAAAATAATTTATGACAAGTATAATCATGTATAAAAGTAATTTTATTGAAATGTATAGTTTAAAAAATACATATATGTATATCTAAAATCACAGAATCAATTCATAAACGGTAGTAAAAAAATATATATAGAATATATAAAAAAATGTAAATATGAAAGTATAAGGTGGATGCTGGGGTGAGAGAGCCTGTATGCCAATATAATAAATAAGGAGATAAAATAGTTCTTTGCGAAGTCACAATGCTAGTAGTGAGCTGCAATTAATAGTTTATAAATCATAAATAAATTATAAATTAATATCTGCAGGGGTTGCATGCACAAGGTGAGGGGAAGGAGGGGGGAAGGGCGTAGTGCAAAATGTGCAAAAAAGATGTGCAATACTTGTGGAAATAAATTACCACGCAATGGCCGGTGAGGGCAACCAATTATATGTGATAAAATTATGAATTAATAACCAAAACAAAAGGTAAATGAATAAAACATGACACTCAAGTGAGTTGCAACAAGTGAAAAGATTTAAAAATAAAAAAATTAATTAACCGTGCAAATGAAGTGGACAAGGACTTTGAACATGCAGCCTAAAGAAGGGAAAATAATAACACCTGGGTAACACGGTATAGTGCTAATAGTGAGCAATAACAACCAACAGGCAATAGGCAGCAATAGTGCAGATAGCAGCAGATAGATAGCAGCAAGTTTAGGTGGTGACTAGCAACAAGGAATAATATGCAGGAAAGAAACGGTCTAGTATAAAACTGGCACAGGACTCACCCCAATCCACCTCCACAACTCCGACGCGTTTCGCCGGAAGCGGCTTTGTCAAGGAGTGAGGTGGACTGGGATAGTCTCGCTATAAGTAGTATATGTATGCCAATGAGGAGTGAGGAACGCACCTGTTACGGGACACTGGGTGATGTAAACCGGAAATGGCGTCAGGTCACATGAGCGGATCGGCTCATGTGAATGAGAACGAGATCTCGCGAGAGGAGGGCCGTGTAAGCCGTCCACGCCTGGGGTACACTACTGCGCATGTATGCTGGCTCAACTCCCATATAGGGAGCCAAAGACGCGCAGGGATGGAACTAATGGCGCAGGCCACACAAACATGGCCGTGTGCTATAATGTGGCGCATGTGCGCCGGGCCCGGTCCCTAGAGGCAGAAGATGCCTGTGGCCTCATTAAAATGGCTGACTGCCGATAATAAATTTAAGGGAATAAAAAGATGTATAAAGGGTAATAGTTAATGAGGGGAAAAAAATAGGATCTAAATTAAATCAACCATGTAGATGTTACGCCGAGCGCTCCGGGTCCCCGCTCCTCCCCGGAGCGCTCGCTACACTCCTCTCACTGCAGCGCTCCGGTCGGTCCCACGGACCCGGGGCGCTGCGATACCGCCTCTGGCCGGGATGCGATTCGCGATGCGGGTAGCGCCCGCTCGCGATGCGCACCCCGGCTCCCGTACCTGACTCGCTCTCCGTCAGTTCTGTCCCGGCGCGCGCGGCCCCGCTCCCTAGGGCGCGCGCGCGCCGGGTCTTTGCGATTTAAAGGGCCACTGCGCCGCTGATTGGCGCAGTGGTTCCGATTAGTGTTTACACCTGTGCACTTCCCTATATCACCTCACTTCCCCTTCACTCCCTCGCCGGATCTTGTTGCCTTAGTGCCAGTGAAAGCGTTTCCTTGTGTGTTCCTAGCCTGTGTTCCAGACCTCCTGCCGTTGCCCCTGACTACGATCCTTGCTGCCTGCCCCGACCTTCTGCTACGTCCGACCTTGCTTCTGTCTACTCCCTTGTACCGCGCCTATCTTCAGCAGCCAGAGAGGTTGAGCCGTTGCTAGGGGATACGACCTGGTCACTACCGCCGCAGCAAGACCATCCCGCTTTGCGGCGGGCTCTGGTGAAAACCAGTAGTGACTTAGAACCGATCCTCTAGCACGGTCCACGCCAATCCCTCTCTGGCACAGAGGATCCACTACCTGCCAGCCGGCATCGTGACAGTAGATCCGGCCATGGATCCCGCTGAAGTTCCTCTGCCAGTTGTCGCTGACCTCACCACGGTGGTCGCCCAGCAGTCACAACAGATAGCGCAACAAGGCCAACAGCTGTCTCAACTGACTGTTATGCTACAACAGTTACTACCACAGCTCCAGCAATCATCTCCTCCGCCAGCTCCTGTACCTCCTCCGCAGCGAGTGGCCGCTTCTGGACTACGACTATCCTTGCCGGATAAATTTGATGGGGACTCTAAGTTTTGCCGTGGCTTCCTTTCCCAATGTTCATTACACTTGGAGATGATGTCGGACCAGTTCCCCACTGAAAGGTCTAAGGTGGCTTTCGTAGTCAGCCTGCTGTCTGGAAAAGCCCTGGCTTGGGCCACACCGCTCTGGGACCGCAATGACCCCGTCACTGCCTCTGTACACTCCTTCTTCTCGGAAATTCGAAGTGTCTTTGAGGAACCTGCCCGAGCCTCTTCTGCTGAGACTGCCCTGTTGAACCTGGTCCAGGGTAATTCTTCCGTCGGCGAGTATGCCGTACAATTCCGTACTCTTGCTTCTGAATTATCCTGGAACAATGAAGCCCTCTGCGCGACCTTTAAAAAAGGCCTATCCAGCAACATTAAAGATGTTCTGGCCGCACGAGAAATGCCTGCTAATCTTCATGAACTTATTCACCTAGCCACTCGCATTGACATGCGTTTTTCCGAAAGGCGTCAGGAGCTCCGCCAAGATATGGACTCTGTTCGCACGAGGCGTTTCTTCTCCTCGGCTCCTCCCTCCTCTGGTTCCCTGCAATCTGTTCCTGTGCCTCCCGCCGTGGAGGCTATGCAGGTCGACCGGTCTCGCCTGACATCTCAAGAGAGGACACGACGCCGCATGGAGAACCTCTGCTTGTACTGTGCTAGTACCGAACACTTCCTGAGGGATTGTCCTATCCGCCCTCCCCGCCTGGAAAGACGTACGCTGACTCCGCACAAAGGTGAGACAGTCCTTGATGTCAACTCTGCTTCTCCACGTCTTACTGTGCCTGTGCGGATGTCTGCCTCTGCCTTCTCCTTCTCTGCTGTGGCCTTCATGGACTCCGGATCTGCAGGAAATTTTATTTTGGCCTCTCTCGTCAACAGGTTCAACATCCCAGTGACCAGTCTCACCAGACCCCTTTACATCAATTGTATAAACAATGAAAGATTGGACTGTTCCATACGTTTCTGCACTGAGCCCCTTCTAATGAGCATCGGATCTCATCACGAGAGGATTGAACTTTTGGTCCTCCCCAATTGCACCTCGGAAATTCTCCTTGGACTTCCCTGGCTTCAACTTCATTCCCCAACCCTGGATTGGTCCACTGGGGAGATCAAGAGTTGGGGGCCCTCTTGTTCCAAGGACTGTCTAAAACCGGTTCCCAGTAACCCTTGCCGTGACTCTGTGCTTCCTCCAGTAACCGGTCTCCCTAAGGCCTATATGGACTTCGCGGATGTTTTCTGCAAAAAACAAGCGGAGACTCTACCTCCTCACAGGCCTTATGATTGTCCTATCGACCTCCTCCCGGGCACTACTCCACCCCGGGGCAGAATTTATCCTCTCTCTGCCCCAGAGACTCTTGCCATGTCTGAATACGTCCAGGAGAATCTAAAAAAGGGCTTTATCCGTAAATCCTCCTCTCCTGCCGGAGCCGGATTTTTCTTTGTGTCCAAAAAAGATGGCTCTCTACGTCCTTGCATTGACTACCGCGGACTTAATAAAATCACGGTTAAGAACTGCTACCCCTTACCCCTCATCTCTGAACTCTTTGATCGCCTCCAAGGTGCCCACATCTTTACTAAATTGGACTTAAGAGGCGCCTATAACCTCATCCGCATCAGAGAGGGGGATGAGTGGAAAACAGCATTTAACACCAGAGATGGACACTTTGAGTATCTGGTCATGCCCTTTGGCCTGTGCAACGCCCCTGCTGTCTTCCAAGACTTTGTTAATGAAATTTTTCGTGATCTGTTATACTCCTGTGTTGTTGTATATCTTGATGATATCCTAATTTTTTCGGCCAATCTAGAAGAACACCGCCAGCATGTCCGTATGGTTCTTCAGAGACTTCGTGACAATCAACTCTATGCTAAAATTGAGAAATGTCTGTTTGAATGCCAATCTCTTCCTTTTCTAGGATACTTGGTCTCTGGCCAGGGACTACAAATGGACCCAGATAAACTCTCTGCCGTCTTAGATTGGCCACGCCCCTCCGGACTCCGTGCCATCCAACGTTTTTTGGGGTTCGCCAATTATTACAGGCAATTTATTCCACATTTTTCTACCATTGTGGCTCCTATTGTGGCTTTAACCAAAAAAAATGCCGATCCCAAGTCTTGGCCTCCTCAAGCGGAAGACGCCTTTAAACGACTCAAGTCTGCCTTCTCTTCAGCTCCCGTGCTCTCCAGACCTGACCCATCTAAACCCTTCCTATTGGAGGTTGATGCCTCCTCAGTGGGAGCTGGAGCTGTCCTTCTACAAAAAAACTCTTCCGGGCATGCTGTTACTTGTGGTTTTTTTTCTAGGACCTTCTCTCCGGCGGAGAGGAACTACTCCATCGGGGATCGAGAGCTTCTAGCCATTAAATTAGCACTTGAGGAATGGAGGCATCTGCTGGAGGGATCAAGATTTCCAGTTATTATTTACACCGATCACAAGAACCTCTCCTACCTCCAGTCTGCCCAACGGCTGAATCCTCGTCAGGCCAGGTGGTCTCTGTTCTTTGCCCGATTTAATTTTGAAATTCACTTTCGGCCTGCTGATAAGAACATTAGGGCCGATGCTCTCTCTCGTTCCTCAGATGCTTCTGAAATTGAACTCTCTCCTCAACACATCATTCCTCCTGACTGCCTGATTTCCACTTCTCCAGCCTCCATCAGGCAAACTCCTCCAGGAAAGACCTTTGTTTCTCCACGCCAACGCCTCGGAATCCTCAAATGGGGTCATTCCTCCCATCTCGCAGGTCATGCGGGCATCAAGAAATCTGTGCAACTCATCTCTCGCTTCTATTGGTGGCCGACTCTAGAGACTGATGTGGTGGACTTTGTGCGAGCCTGCACTATCTGTGCCCGGGATAAGACTCCTCGCCAGAAGCCCGCTGGTTTTCTTCTTCCTCTGCCTGTCCCCGAACAACCTTGGTCTCTGATTGGTATGGATTTTATTACTGACTTACCCCCATCCCATGGCAACACTGTTATTTGGGTGGTCGTTGATCGATTCTCCAAAATGGCACATTTCATCCCTCTTCCTGGTCTTCCTTCAGCGCCTCAGTTGGCTAAACAATTTTTTGTACACATTTTTCGTCTTCACGGGTTGCCTACGCAGATCGTCTCGGATAGAGGCGTCCAATTTGTGTCTAAATTCTGGAGGGCTCTCTGTAAACAACTCAAGATTAAATTAAATTTTTCTTCTGCATACCATCCTCAATCCAATGGACAAGTAGAAAGAATTAACCAGATCTTGGGTGACTATTTACGACATTTTGTTTCCTCCCGCCAGGATGACTGGGCAGATCTTCTACCTTGGGCCGAATTCTCGTATAATTTCAGAATCTCTGAATCTTCCTCCAAATCCCCGTTTTTCGTGGTGTACGGCCGTCACCCTCTTCCCCCCCTCCCTACCCCCTTGCCCTCTGGTCTGCCCGCTGTGGATGAAATTTCTCGTGATCTTTCCACCATATGGAAAGAGACCCAAAATTCTCTCTTACAGGCTTCTTCACGCATGAAGAGATTTGCGGATAAGAAAAGAAGAGCTCCTCCCATTTTTTCCCCTGGAGACAAGGTATGGCTCTCCGCCAAATATGTCCGCTTCCGTGTCCCTAGCTATAAGTTGGGACCACGCTATCTTGGTCCTTTCAAGATTTTGCGCCAGATTAATCCTGTCTCTTACAAACTTCTTCTTCCTCCTTCTCTTCGTATTCCTAATGCCTTTCATGTTTCTCTTCTTAAACCACTTATCATTAACCGTTTCTCTCCCAAATCTGTTCCCCCCACTCCTGTCTCCGGCTCCTCGGACATCTTCTCCGTCAAAGAAATTTTAGCATGTAAAAAGGTCAGAGGGAAAACCTTCTTTTTAGTGGATTGGGAGGGTTGTGGTCCAGAAGAGAGGTCCTGGGAACCTGAGGACAATATCCTGGACAAAAGTCTGGTCCTCAGGTTCTCAGGCTCCAAGAAGAGGGGGAGACCCAAGGGGGGGGGTACTGTTACGCCGAGCGCTCCGGGTCCCCGCTCCTCCCCGGAGCGCTCGCTACACTCCTCTCACTGCAGCGCTCCGGTCGGTCCCACGGACCCGGGGCGCTGCGATACCGCCTCTGGCCGGGATGCGATTCGCGATGCGGGTAGCGCCCGCTCGCGATGCGCACCCCGGCTCCCGTACCTGACTCGCTCTCCGTCAGTTCTGTCCCGGCGCGCGCGGCCCCGCTCCCTAGGGCGCGCGCGCGCCGGGTCTTTGCGATTTAAAGGGCCACTGCGCCGCTGATTGGCGCAGTGGTTCCGATTAGTGTTTACACCTGTGCACTTCCCTATATCACCTCACTTCCCCTTCACTCCCTCGCCGGATCTTGTTGCCTTAGTGCCAGTGAAAGCGTTTCCTTGTGTGTTCCTAGCCTGTGTTCCAGACCTCCTGCCGTTGCCCCTGACTACGATCCTTGCTGCCTGCCCCGACCTTCTGCTACGTCCGACCTTGCTTCTGTCTACTCCCTTGTACCGCGCCTATCTTCAGCAGCCAGAGAGGTTGAGCCGTTGCTAGGGGATACGACCTGGTCACTACCGCCGCAGCAAGACCATCCCGCTTTGCGGCGGGCTCTGGTGAAAACCAGTAGTGACTTAGAACCGATCCTCTAGCACGGTCCACGCCAATCCCTCTCTGGCACAGAGGATCCACTACCTGCCAGCCGGCATCGTGACAGTAGAATATATGTGATGCATGAATTGTGTAAGGATCTGTGTGTGCACGTGAAAATAAACAACATTTGTGCAAAAATAGTGAAAGGGCAGGAAAAAAAATATATATATATGTATATAGAGGGGAAGAAGAGAGGGGGGGGTGTGGAAATGAAGAGGGGTGTGAATGGGGATAATGTGATGAAATAGACCTGAGTGTACAAATATGCCATGGGATTTAATGCTGGGAAGGTGAATGAATGGAAGTGATGAAATAAATGAATAATTGTGATAAGTATGGAAAATAATAAATGCATTAGTATTGCCAAGTGATAAGATATAGGGACAAATAGAGGAGGGCATGATAAATGAAATGTATGTAATATATGAATTGTACATCAATAAAAGAGGATGGTAATATAATAGCCAAAAAATAATAACTATAAAAAACACATGAATAAACATACATGATAAGGTGGGGGGCCCCCCATATAGCTTTAAACATAATTTAAGAAAGACAAATCAATATTGTATGAATATACATACATGAACCATACACAGATAGTTAATTGGACAGCACTACTAGTAATAGCAACAATAATAAATACATTAAAGATATATCGAATAGTACATAAGGATGGGGAACATGGGAAAGGAGGAGAGAAAAGGAAGGAAAAGGGGAGTCTCCCGCCATATTGATAGAATGATGAGCAAGATGTATTGTAGACCCTACATAAATAAACAATAATTGGATGAAAAAAGAGAAAAAATTACAACAATGAAAAAAGGAGAATATCATAATTACAAACAGCGAGAACAACATAGATAAGGATATTTGAGTAAAATAAATACATATAACATAGAAAAAAAACACATAAGAGACGGAGAAAACAATAATAGGAATAGATGGACAAGTGCAGGAAGTATGTATATGTGCGAACCATGAAGGAAAAAGGAGGGGGGGGGGAAGAAGGGGGGGGAAAGGGGGGGGGGGGAAAGGGGGAAGAGGGGGGAGGGGGGAAGGGGGAAGGGGAAAAGGGGGGGGGAGGGGGAAGGGGAGGGGAAAAGGGGGGAGGGGGAGGGGAAAAAGGGGAGAGAAGGGGAAGAGGGGGAGAGAAAGGGGGGGGGGAGAAAGGAAGGAATGGGGGAGGGGAAGGGGGAGGGGGGAAGAAGGATACGAGAGGACTAAAAGTTGTGAAGGGAAGGGGCCAAAAATAAATGACCATAATGTGGGAGAAGAAAGAATGAACACAAAAAGAGGGATAATGACATATGGAGAAAATCGTGACATATAGTGATGTTGGAGGAAGAGTGATAGTGATGTAGTGATAGCAATGTAAAAGATAATGAAAATAACCACAGAAAAATAGATTATACTTACAAATAGGAGGCAAAACTGTTGATCTCGTTCAATCCAGCCGGAGTTTTTGTTCCCAAAATTTCAATCCATTTACATTCTTTTTGAGCGAGAAGAGTTTTCCAATTGCCGCCACGAGGGCCAGCATAGACCCGATCAATGCCCCGAACCTGTAAAAGAGATGAATCACTGCCATGGTACTTCTTAAAATGTCTTGCCAAAGACTTCTGATAGAATGGATCTGGTCCATCCTTCCCTGCTTTTATGTCCAGAACATGTTCCCTCACGCGTCTGCGGAGTTCGCGTGTTGTCATACCAATATAAATTTTGTTGCATGGGCACTTAGCATAGTATACTACACCCTTGGTTGCACAGTTAATATGATGAGTAATTTTGTAAGATTTCATTCCACTGGCATTTTCAAAGGTAGTATTCTTTTCTATGTTTGCGCATGCAACACACTGCCCGCAATTGAAACTGCCCCATTTGGGGCCTTTTGATCCAAAAAGATGAGATTTATTAGGTCCCTGATGCTAACTACGAACCAAAGAATCTTTAATATTTTTCGACCTTCTAAAAGTAACAGAAGGATTTTTGGGAAGGCATCCAAGAAGTACCTGGTCTGTCGTAAGTAAGGGCCAGTATTTTGCAATTGCTGTGTTCATATCTTGGGTCCGTGAGTGGTATGTTGTGATGAATCTAACGGTATCGGAATCCTGTTTGATGGTACGTCTTTTAACCTGTAAAAGAGTATTGCGATCACTCTTTTTGGCTCTATGGTATGCTTTAGTCAAACAATTGTCATTATAGCCTCTCTCTTTAAAACGTACCTGAAGATCTTCAGCTTGTTTCTCGAAGTCCAAGGTATTGGAACAGATACGTCGTGCCCGAAGATATTGTCCAGTTGGGATGTTATTCACTAGGTGTCGTGGGTGTCCGGATTTTGCATGAAGTATAGTGTTGGCAGAAGTACTTTTTCTAAAAAGGTCAGTGGAAAGGAAACCGTTGTCATCTCTTATGATCTTAACATCAAGGAATTCAGTAGATGTAGTACCTATATTGGTGGTTAATTTAATATTTAAGTCATTTTGGTTAAGCCTAGTAATTAGGTCTTGTAGTTCAGTGACCGGTCCCTGCCACACTAACAGGATATCATCAATATATCGCCACCAATATTGTATGTTCTCTATACCTGGAATGGGATCTGAAATAAAAATGTCTCTCTCCCACAGCCCCAGGAACAGGTTGGCATACGAGGGCGCACAAGATGCCCCCATTGCCGTGCCCTGGAGCTGCAGGAAGAGAGACTCCTTAAACATAAAAAAATTATGAGTCAAAATGTACTCAAGGGCCACTATTAAAAAATTACATAAATCAGAGTCGAGGGCACTAGAAGACAAAAAGAATCTTACCGCTCGTATTCCGTCACTATGTCGGATAGAAGTATAAAGTGCCTCCACATCACAGGTAGCTATAACCATATCGGATTCGAGTTGCAAGTTGTCTAATTTTCTTAGTACATCATTGGTGTCTTTTAAAAAAGATGGCAGGGTCTCTACAATAGAGGTTAGATGATAATCAATGAGGCGGCATAACGGTTCACATAAATTTCCACAGCCAGACACAATCGGTCTACCCGGCGGACAGGTGGCACTTTTGTGTATTTTAGGGAGTAAATAGATGGAGGATACCGTGGGATTTTTTGGTAAGAGGGCCTCCATCTGTTTGGCTGAAAAAATGCCTTGGTCAACTGCTTGGTTTAAAATAATATTTAATTCAGATAAAAACCTTAAAGTAGGATTAAAAGTAAGTTTTTTATAGCAGTCGCCTTGTCGTAGTTGGCGTAACATCTCCCTCTCATACATTTCTAGGGGCCATAACACTACATTACCGCCTTTATTGGACGGTTTAATAATGACATTTTTTAAGGATTGGATCTCACGTAATGCTTGACGTTGGTGATATGTCAAATTGTCATTTTGTATTGTCTCTGGGATCTGATTGAACTCCTGAGAGACTAATTTGACAAAAAGATCAATCTCTGGGAACTGTGTCAGCTGCGGGAAATTTTTGGATTTTGGTAAAAGGTGTGTAGGAAACTTACCTGTAGGTTGTGGTTCTTGTTCATCCATGAGTTCAATCAAAGTGCGTACCGCTTCTTGGTCAGTCCTGGTGGAAAGATCAGAGTTGGAAGCTTCAATGTTATGATTAAACATCTTTTTAAATGCTAGCTTACGTGCAAACAACTGCAAATCTTTGATGGCAGTAAAGCGATCAAATTTTGCCGTTGGACAGAATGTAAGCCCTAGACTCAATACTTCATTTTGGGCTTTAGTAAGTACATGATCTGTAAGATTAATGACTTTGGTACTTACCTGATTTTGGTCACGAGAGGGCGTTCCGGGTGGAGGGTGAACCGGTCCGGGCTGTCCTTCTCCGGCGGTCATCTTCTCCACTCCTGGCAGGCTCCGGCCTAGTACGCTGCATAGACGCCGCTGCGCAGTGACGCCCGTGCACAGCGACGCACCTGACGTCACGGCGTAGCGGCGTCTATGCAGTGTACTAGGCCGGAGCCTGCCCGGAGTGGAGAAGATAACCGCCGGAGAAGAAGGACAGCCCGGACCGGTTCACTCTTCACCCGGAATGCCCCCGGACACTACAGGAAGGATGGATGGCCCGGACCACCCCCATTAAGTTAAATTTTTTTATTGACTCGGAGGGTGGGGGAGGGGCCCGACCGGTATAGCCAAAAATCCATACCGGTATACCGCCCAGCATCACGGTGGGGGGTGCGATGCGGCGGGTCGGGGGGTGGCGCGGCGGGTACTTTATTTTATTTCATTGTGGACCAAAATCCATTATTATTTGTTGGCATTTTTGATGCACTCTTCAGTTTTGGTATCTTTTATGTTCCTTCCCCGCCCCCTTCTCCTTCAAGTCCTTTATGTAGGTCTTGTCTTCACATGTATGAAATTGTTTAGCAATTCAGTTCCCCCCCCCCCCCCCCCCAATATAAATAAATTAGCCAGATACCAACCAAGCAGCAACAGCCTGACATTACCAGGGTGGGCGAGGACCATTATTATTGGTCCTGCCCAGCCTAAGATATGTCAGCCTGTTATTGCCTAGGCCCAGGAGCGCCATGTTTGACGATCTGGCCCTTTTGGTACCGTCGCTTCTCGGCACCCCTGGGGCGATGGGTACCAGGGTAATATTTGGAGGTCAGCGCTAGCTGTTTTTGGGGCTAACACTAAGGCTGCTTTCACACTATAAAAATTCATCTGTTATAAACGTCCGTTAGAAAAGCTTTAAAAAAGGATGTTAAACGTCCATTACAAAATCCCATTAAAGTCTACGGGATTTTGTGATTATCCGTTATGACCCATTATAGTCCGTCATGACTAGCGGACGTTAATTGTGATGGAAGAATTAACGGCACATGCACTAATTTTTCTTCTGTCACAAGAAACGGATAAATTAACGGCCGTTATTTTTAACATTGAAGTCTATGGCAAACGGATGAGCCTTTATGTCATCCGTTTGCACCTGGTTTATAATATCCGTTATTTCTGAGGTGACATCAGCAGACTCCTGCAGTGCTGAGGGACTACTACTACTCCCATTATGGAACAGACTTATTTCCATGATCGGAGTAGTAATTCCCCGGCTGCGGGAGTCTGCAGACAGCTGGGGAGGCTACATTAGTGTTTGTACTACTACCCCATCATGGAACAGAGTCTGTTCCATGATGGGGTTGTAGTACAGGGGCTGAGGGATTGATAGCACTCTGCAACCCTGCGGCCGATACCGAGGGGCCATTCAGGACTCACAGCGAGAGATTTAAAAATTACCATTGTGAGTAGCAGGGGGCCATATCTATATTAAAAGCGCTGTGGGGGCAAGATATATATAGTGCTGCAGGGGGGGGGGGCAGACATATAGCCTATATATCTAGCCCCCCAGTGCATTTATAATATGCCCCCTGCAGCACATTAATAAAGATATGACCCCCGCCGGCGCATTTATACATATATACCCCCCCGGCACATTTATACATAAATTCCCTTGCCGGCACATTTATACATATGTACCCCCCGCCGTCGCATTAATAAATATATACCCCCCGCCGGCGCATTTAATAAATATATACCCCCCGCCGGCGCATTAATAAATATATACCCCCCGTCGGCGCATTAATAAATATATACCCCCTGCCGGTATATATAAGTAGTGAGACTGTCCAGGCATGCTGGAAGCTGTAGTTCTGCAACATCTGAAGGGCCAGATGTTACAGAACTATAACTCCCAGCATGTCTGGGCATGCTTGGAGTGGTAGTTTTGCAACATCTGTAGGACTACAGCTTGGGCACCACTGTATGGTGGTCTCCAAACTGTGGCCCTCCAGATGTTGCAAAACTACAACTTCCAGCAAGCCCAGACATCCTTTGGCTTTCTGGGCATGCTGGAAGTTGTAGTTTGGCAACTCCTAGAAGGCAGCAGTGAAGATCACTTACCACTGATCTTCACGGCTGCCTCCACCGCTGCTCCTTTGCCGCCTCCTTACTTCCGCTGATGCCTGCCAGTTAGTCCCAATGTGAAATCAGTCAAATGCATTCTACACCTCCCCCCTTTTCATACTCTTTTCCTACCATATCTTTCACTCCCCTGCTATTTGGGGAAATTGGAGAAGGGAGTGCCTACATACATTGTCTTGGCTCAACAGGTGTCGTGTCAACTGTGTCCCTCCATATACACCAGGTGAGTTCTACTACATAAATGGCATTAGTGACTGTTTGGATGAGCGCTGCCCGTTTTGTAATTCTTTTCTTACATAATGAACAGAGTCATGCCCTTCTGGGTCTATTTACTGGGGGGTATTCATCAAGAGTGGTGTAGGTGAACGTTTTTTTACCTTATTAAATCATGTGTAGAGATGAGCGAACTTACAGTGATTTCATTCGTCACAAACTCCTCAGCTCGGCAGTTGCTGACTTTAGCCTGCATAAATTAGTTCAGCTTTCAGGTGCTGTCTTTAGCCTGCATAAATTAGCATAGCTTTCAGGTGCTCCGGTGGGCTGGAAAAGGTGGATACAGTCCTAGGAGAGAGTCTTTTTATGTAGGGTTTTTCTTTTTTTTAATAGTGTTAACTGTGCGGGATAAATAACTTTATTTTATTTTTATTTTATAATACAGGGCTTTATTAGAAAAGGGACATTTATATAGTTTTTTACACTTTTTATTGAAAAACATTTTATTTTCACACTTTTTACCTGTTAAACTATACTGCAGTACAACTTAACTGCAGTATAGTATAACTGCTATGACAGTTCACCTGTACAATTCAGGCTAGGACTGGACCTTACAGGCTTCCATACTGAGAAGATAGGAAGCTATCCACTGGCTTTCTGTTGCCATGGTAATCAGCCAGGTCGCGTTGACAATCTTGCGGGAATATAGACACAATTTTTCCTGTAATGAATGGAACGCATTCACCGCTTTACTCATTGTGGGGTTAGTGGACATTTCCAGGAATGGGAGCGTACCTGTACACCCTACGTCTTCAACTGGTTAAACCAGTGCCGACAAATAAATGAAAGGATGGCAGCATATGGCAACTTTACTGACCTGCATTATGAACCTGAAAACCCTCATGGGTTTTTCGGTTTGAAAATGTGTAATTTTCCCTTATGCTGCTACCCTCTTATAATCCATCATTTTTGGGCCAGGTAGTACGATAACTTGGCGACAAGATAACAGTATGAGTGTATGATGGTTTGGGAAAAAGGTGTAAAAGGACAAATGGATGAAAGGATAGCAGCATATGGCAACTTTACTGTTTGCTTTTTTTCAAAGCTAAAGAGGAGCATATAATTATTAAAAAGGCTATTTTTGGAGATGGACAGGCAGGCTGTAGGGGAGGAGGTAGGCCTGTATTTTGAACTTAAAAACTCAAATGGGTTTTTGGGTTCAAAATGTGTATTTTTCCCTTATGCTGCTATCCTTTGATAGTCCATAATTTTGGGGCCAGGTTGTCCGATAACTTGGCAAAATGAGAACAGTATGAGTGCATGGTTTGGGAAAATAGGTGGAGAAAGACAAATGGATGAAAGGATGGCTGCATGTGGCAACTTTACTGTTTGCTTTTTTTCAATGCAAAGGAGGAGCGTATTATTATTATTAAAAAGGGTATATTTGGAGATGGACAGGCAGGTTGAAGGGGAGGACGTAGGCCTGTATTTTGAATGGGGTTTTGGTAGGGATCGACCGATTATCGGTATGGCCGATATTATCGGCCGATAATCACGATTTTGCCGATACCTTGGCGATAAGCCGATAATGCCCCGCCCCCGTGCCGCCCCAACCGCACCGCGACCACCCCCCCCGACCCGCCGCACAGCGAATGCCCCCCCGACCCACCGCACCGCGACCGCCCCCCCGACCCACCGCACCGCGTTTCACCCCCACCGTGATGCTGGGCGGTATACCGGTATGGATTTTAGCCCATACCGCTATACCTGCGGGCCCCTCCCCCACCCTCCGAGTCAATTAAAAAAATTCAACTTACCTGTAATGGTGGTGGTCCGGGCCATCCATCGTTCCTGTAGTGTCCGGGGGCGTTCCGGGTGAAGGGTGAACCGGTCCGGGCTGTCCTTCTTCTCCGGCGGTCATCTTCTCCACTCCGGGCAGGCTCCGGCCTAGTAGCTGCATAGACGCCGCTACGCCGTGAAGTCAGGTGCGTCGCTGCGCACGGGCGTCACTGCGCAGCGGCGTCTATGCAGCGTACTAGGCCGGAGCCTGTCCGAAGTGGAGAAGATGACCGCCGGAGAAGGACAGCCCGGACCGGTTCACCCTCCACCCGGAATGCCGCCGGTGTGAGGTGGTTTTTTTGCGTAGATCGATGCGTCCGCTCCTCCCCCAGCTCTCCGAACATTTCCGAAGCTAGAACTGGGGGAGGGCAGAGCAAGGGGAGGGAGGAGGTTCACGCCCCCTCCCTCAACTCCCTGAGCTCGGCTGGACGCAGATCTCTACGGCATGCCCCCTCCCTGAGGACATAGATCTCCACGGCAGGTCCCCTCCCTCATCTTCCCTCCCTGAGGACGTAAATCTCCACGGCAGGTCCCCTCCCTCATCTCCCCAAGCTGAGGACATAGAGCAGTGCTCCCAATGAGCTCTATGTGTAAAGGGGGACATACTGTATGGGCTAAAGGGGGACATACTGTATGGGCTAAAGGGGGACATACTGCACGGGCTAAAGGGGGACATACTGTACGGGCTAAAGGGGGACATACTGTATGGGCTAAAGGGGGACATACTGTACGGGCTAAAGGGGGACATACTGTATGGGCTAAAGGGGGACATACTGTATGGGCTAAAGGGGGACATACTGTACGGGCTAAAGGGGGACATACAGTATGGGCTAAAGGGGGACATACTGTATGGGCTAAAAGGGGACATACTGCACGGGCTAAAGGGGAACATTTAGCCTGAACAGTATGTCCCCCTTTAGCCCATACAGTATGTCCCCTTTAGCCCATGCAGTATGTCCCCTTTAGCCCATGCAGTATGTCCCCTTTAGCCCATGCAGTATGTCCCCCTTTAGCCCATACAGTATGTCCCCTTTAGCCCATACAGTATGTCCCCTTTAGCCCATGCAGTATATCCCCCTTTAGCCCGTGCAGTATGTCCCCCTTTAGCCCGTGCAGCATGTCCCCCTTTACACATAGAGCACATTGGGAGCACTGCTCTACGTCCTCAGCTCGGGGAGATGAGGGAGGGGACCTGCCGTGGAGATTTACGTCCTCAGGGAGGGGAGATGAGGGAGGGGACCTGCCGTGGAGATCTATGTCCTCAGGGAGGGGGCGTGCCGTAGAGATCTGTGTCCAGCCGAGCTCAGTGAGGGTAGATGAGGGAGGGGGCATAAACCTCCTCCCTCCCCTTGCTCTGCCCTCCCCCAGTTCTAGCTTCGGAAATGTTTGGAGAGCTGGGGGAGGAGCGGACGCATGGATCTACGGGGGCGCAAAAAACCACCTCACACCGGACACTACAGGAAGGATGGATGGCCCGGACCACCCTGACAGGTAGGGGGAGAGAAGTGGGTGGCGGCGGCCTATGGCACCGCAAAAGCCACTGCAGTGCATTGATTTAAAGCGCCCGCTTTAAATCAATGACCTGCAGCGGTGTCGAGGGGGGATAAATAGCCAATAACTTATACCGATATTCTGGTATCGGCCCCAACCTCCACCGATTATCGGTATCGGCCCTAAAAAAACGATATCGGTCGATTCCTAGTTTTTGGGTTCAAAATGTGTATTTTTCCCTTATGCTGCTATCCTTTTATAATCCATCATTTTGGGGCCAGGTTGTCCGATAACTTGGCAAAGTGAGAACAGTATTAGTGTATCCCAACCTCATATTCTGTCCTCATATCCATCCTCTTATCACGACCTAATATCCTGTCCTCATATCCCGACCTCACATCCCGTCCTCACATCTTGTCCTCATATCCCTACCTCATATCCCGACCTTATATCCCCTCCTCTTATCCTGTCCTCATATCCCGACCTCATATCCTGTCCTCATATCCCATTCTCATATCCCGACCTCATAGGCCATCCTCATATGCTGTCCTCCTATCCAGACCTAATATCCCGTCCTCCAATCCAGTCCTCATATCCCATCCTCATATCACAACCTCATATCCCGTCCTTATGTCCCATCCTCCTATCCCGTCCTCATATTTCATTCTCATATTCTGTCCTCATATCTCAACCTCATATCCCATCCTTATATCCTGTCCTCATATTCCCACCTCCTATCTTGACCTCATATCCCATCCTCATATCCCGACCTTATATCCCATCCTCATATCCTATCCTCAGATGGGACTGATTTGTGATGAAGATATTGTAAGCTGAAAATAGAAGGGGACATGGCTTTGTGGGACTGGGCATGATTTGCAAGCCAGACCGATGCACATAAAAGGGTAGATAATATAAGGAGTGGGGCTTAAAATGTGGGCTTGTCTATGTGAGATGGGGTATGGCTTGCAAGCCAGATTGACACATTCACCAGGAGATGCAGAACGGAGCTTGTGGAGTAAGGTACTGGAAGTCCCATATACTTGAATGGGTCTTGAAACAAAAACCCATCTTTTATTTAAAAAAAAGGGTGTATGTAAGGGTTAATTTAACTATCATATCTTTTCATTTGACATATAAGTAATATGTGTACCAGGTATTATTGAAATATCTCCAGCTGTACGGAAGTTATGTCGGAACATACATTTCCCAATGATTTGCATGGGACTTTAAACAAAAACCCCGACCCTGACAAATGGGGGTAGTTAAGGAATAAATTAACTATCCTATAGTTTAAGTGGTCATAAAAGTAACACGTGACCAAGTATTATCGAAATATCTCAAGCCATTTTGGAAAGTTATGCAGTAACATATATTTTCCATAGACTTGTATGGGACTTTAACCCCTTCCCGACCTATGACATACCTGTACGTCATGGGTGGCAAGGTGTTCCCGACCCATGACATACAGGTACGTCATGAACATTACTGCCGCTACTCGCGGCACCCCGCAGTGCCCGGAAAGATGGTGGCTATCACTGATAGCCAGCCATCTTACCGTGCGACCACGGGGGGTTTCATCCCCCACCCCCCCCCCAGCGATCGCTGCTATCAGCTGGTCAAATCTGACTAGCTGATAGCAGCGTTTCGCTATGAAAATACTTAGCAGCGCAGTGTGTGTGTCCCGATCACGGGGATCGGGACACACACCGCTCTGCTAAGTGTCCCTGACCCGTCCCCCGGCGTCACTTACCAGTCCGAGCGGTGTCCCGAGCGGTCCCGGCGGTCCCGGCGTCGTCCATGCGGTCCTGGCTGCGCTGCGTCTCGGAGGTGAGTTTCCGGCAGCAGGGCGGCATCTTCATTGGCAGCAGTGAGATCGCCGTAAAGCGATCTCACTGCTGCCTCTGAGAGTTTCAAAACTGCAACTCCCAGCATGCCCAGACAGCCTTTGGCTTTCTGGGCATGCTGGGAGTTGTAGTTTTGCAACATCTGGAGGTCCACAGTTTGGAGACCACTGTATAATGGTCTCCAATCTGTGCTCTTCCAGATGTTGCAAAACTACAAATCTCAGCATGCTCAGTCTGTCCAGGCATGCTGGGAGTTGTAGTTCTCTAACATCTGGAAGAGCACAGATTGGAGACCATTATACAGTGGTCTCCAAACTGTGGACCTCCAGATGTTGCAAAACTACAACTCCCAGCATGCCCAGACTGCCCAAGCATGCTGGAAGTTGTAGTTCGGCAACATCTGATCCTTCAGATATTGCCGAACTACAACTTCCAGCATGCCTGGGCAGTCTGGGCAGTCTGGGCATGCTGGGAGTTGTAGTTTTGCAACAACTGGAGGCACACTAGTTGGGAAACATTGTCCGTTTCCTACCTCAGTGCCTCCAGCTGTTGCAATTGTTGCAAAACTATAACTTCCAGCATGCACTGACAGACCATGCATGCTGGGAGTTGTAGTTTTGCAACAGCTGGAGGCGCACTGGTTTGGAAACACTAAGTTTGGTTGCAAAACACTTGAAAGTTTATTACTTAACTTATTGTTTCCAAACCAGCGTTCCTCCAGCTGTTGCAAAACTACAACTCCCAGCATGCACGGACAGCCAAAGGGCATGCTCGGAGTTTGCAACAGCTGGATGTTTGACCCCCCCCAATGTGAATGTACAGGGTACACTCACATGGGCGGAGGTTTACAGTGAGTGCTGCAAGTTTGAGATGGCGCAAATTTTGCGCTGCAGCTCAAACTTCCAGCGGCAAACTTGCTGTGAACCTCTGCCCATGTGACTGTACCCTAAAAACACTACACTACACTAACACTAACCTAAAATAAAAAGTAAAAAACACTACATATACACATACCCCTACACAGCCCCCCTCCCCCCAAAAAATGAAAAACGTCTGGTACGCTACTGTTTCCAAAACGGAGCCTCCAGCTGTTGCAAAATAATAACTCCCAGTATTGCCGGACAGCCATTGACTGTCCAGGCATGCTGGGAGTTTTGCAACAGCTGGAGGCACCCTGTTTGGGAATCATTGGCATAGAATACCCCTATGCAAATCCCTAATTCAGGCCTCAAATGCGCATGGCGCTCTCTCACTTTGGAGCCCTGTCGTATTTCAGGGCAACAGTTTTGGGACACATATGGGGTATCGCCGTACTCGGGAGAAATTGCCTTACAAATTTTGGGGGGCTTTTTCTTCTTTAACCCCTTATGAAAAGGTGAAGTTGGGGTCTACACCAGCATGTTAGTGTAAAAAAATAAATTTTTTACACTGACATGCTGGTGTTGCCCTATACTTTTCATTTTCACAAGAGGTAAAAGGGAAAAAAGACCCCCAAAATTTGTAACGCAATTTCTCCCGACTACGGAGATACCCCATATGTGGGCGCAAAGTGCTCTGGGGGCGCACAACAAGGCCCAGAAGGGAGAGTGCGCCATGTACATTTGAGGCGATTTGCACAGGGGTGGCTGATTGTTACAGCAGTTCTGACAAACGCAAAACAATAAATATCCATATGTGACCCCATTTTGGAAACTACACCCCTCACGGAATTTAATAAGGGGTGCAGTGAGCATTTACACCCCACTGGTGTATGACAGATTTTTGGAACAGTGGTCTGTGAAAATGAAAAATAAATTTTTTGATTTGCACAGTCCACTGTTTCAAATATCTGTCAAACACCAGTGGGGTGTAAATGCTCACTGCACCCCTTATTAAATTCCATGAGGGGTATAGTTTCCAAAATGGGGTCACATGTGGGGGGGGGGTCCACTGTTCTGGCACCATAGGGGCTTCCTAAATGGGACATGCCCCCCAAAAACCCTTTCAGAAAAACTCACTCTCCAAAATCCCACTGTCGCTCCTTCCCTTCTGAGCCCTCTACTGCGCCCGCCGAACACTTTACATACACATATGAGGTATTTCCTTACTCGAGAGAAATTGGGTTACAAATTTTAGGGTGATTTCTCTCCTTTTACCCCTTGTAAAAATTCAAAAATTGGGTCTACAAGAAAATGCGAGTGTAAAAAATGAAGATTTAGAATTTTCTCCTTCACTTTGCTGCTATTCCTGTGAAACACCTAAAGGGTTAAAACACTTACTGAATGTCATTTTGAATACTTTGGGGGCTGCAGTTTTTATAATGGGGTCATTTATGGGGTATTTCTAATATGAAGACCCTTAAAATCCACTTCCAACCTGAACTGGGCCCTGAAAAATTACGATTTTGAAAATCTTGAGAAAAATTGGAAAATTGCTGCGGAACTTTGAAGCCCTCTGGTGTCTTCCAAAAGTAAAAACTTGTCAATTTTTTTTATGCAAACACAAAGTAGACATATTGTATATGTGAATCAATATGTAATTTATTTGAAATATCCATTTTCCTTTCAAGCAGAGACTTTCAAAGTTAGAAAAATGCTAAATTTTCAAAATTTTCATGAAATTTTTAGATTTTTTACCAAGAAAGGATACAAATATCAGTGAAATTTTACCAATAACATAAAGTAGAATATGTCACAAAAAAATAATCTCGGAATCAGAATGATAAGTAAAAGCATTCCAAAGTTATTAATGTTTAAAGTGACAGTGGTCAGATTTTCAAAAAATGCCCAGGTCATGAAGGTGAAAATGGGCTGGGTCATGAAGGGGTTAAACAAAAACCCTGACCCTGGCAAATGGGGTTGAGTAAGGGTTAAATCACCTATCATATCTTTGTTGTTGACATATAAGTAACGTGTGTGCCAAGTTTCATGTTTATATCTTTTGCCGTTTAAACGTGATACTGGAACATACACACACATACATACACACACATTGGGGGAGATTTATCAAAACCTGTCCAAAGGAAAAGTTGTTCAGTTGCCCATAGCAACCAATCAGCTTGCTTCTTTCCGTTTTTAATAAGGCCTCTGTAAAATGAAAGAAGCAATCTGATTGGTTGCCATGGGCAACTGCACCACTCTTGCTCTGCACAAGTTTTGATAAATCTCCCTCATTGAGTTTTATATATATAATAGATGAATACCCAGCATTGCCCGGTTTTTCCTTCCTAATCCTTGTTGGGGAGGAAAATAAACAAAGGAGGAAGCTTTTGACTTCATATCCCGTCCTCATATATTGTTGTCATATCCCAACCCCATATCCCATCCTCATATCCCAATCTCCTATCCCGTCATCATATCTCAGCCTCCTATCCCGTCGTCCTATCCCGTCCTCCTATTCCGACCTCTTATCCCGACCTCCTATTCCGTCCTCCTATCCCGTCCTCATATCCCGTCCCCATATCCCATCCTTCTATCTCGACCTCCTATCCCGACCTCCTATCTTGACCTCCAATCCAATCCTCATATCCCTTCCTCATATCCCGACCTCATATCCTGTCCTCATATCCATCCTCTTATCACGACCTAATATCCTGTCCTCATATCGCGACCTCACATCCCGTCCTCACATCTTGTCCTCATATCCCTACCTCATATCCCGACCTTATATCCCATCCTCTTATCCCGACCTCCTATCCTGTCCTCATATCCCATTCTCATATCCCGACCTTGTATGCCATCCTCATATGCTGTCCTCCTATTCAGACCTAATATCCCATCCTCCTATCCCATCCTCACATCCCATCCTCACATCCCATCCTCATATCCTGACCTCATATTCTGTCCTCATATCCCATCCTCATATCACAACCTCATATCCCGTCCTTATGTCCCATCCTCATATCCTGTCCTCATATGCTATCCTCATATCCCATCCTCATATGCTGACCTCATATCCCGTCCTTATGTCCCAACCTCATATCCCGTCCTCATATCCTGACTTCATATCCTGTCCTCATATCCCG
The DNA here is from genome assembly GCF_029499605.1 of Hyla sarda. Taxonomy (NCBI): domain Eukaryota; kingdom Metazoa; phylum Chordata; class Amphibia; order Anura; family Hylidae; genus Hyla; species Hyla sarda. The sequence goes on along the minus strand of NC_079197.1, from coordinate 76,718,033 downwards.
ACCTTATATGCTATCCTCATATCCCATCCTCAAATCCTGTCCTCATATCTCGACCTCCTATCCCGTCCTCATATTCCATTCTCATATTCTGTCCTCATATCTCAACCTCATATCCCATCCTTATATCCTGTCCTCATATTCCCACCTCCTATCTTGACCTCATATCCCATCCTCATATCCCGACCTTATATCCCATCCTCATATCCTATCCCCACATCCCGTCTTTATATCCCGACCTCATATACCATCCTTATAGCCCATCCTCATATCCTGTCCTCATATCCCGACCTCATATCCCTTCCTTATGTCCCATCCTCCTATCCTGTCCTCAGATGGGACTGATTTGTGATGAAGATATTGTAAGCTCAAAATAGAAGGGGACGTGGCTTTGTGGGACTGGGCGTGATTTGCAAGCCAGACCGATGCACAATAAGGGTAGATAATATAAGGAGTGGGGCTTAAAATGTGGGCTTGTCTATGTGAGATGGGGTGTGGCTTGCAAGCCAGATTGACACATTCACCAGGAGATGCAGAACGGAGCTTGTGGAGTAAGGTACTGGAAGTCCCATATACTTGCATGGGACTTGAAACAAAAACCCATCTTTTATATAAGGGTGTATGTAAGGGTTAATTTAACTATCATATCTTTTTATTTGACATACAAGTAATATGTGTACCAGGTATTATTGAAATATCTCCACCTGTACGGAAGTTATGTGGGAACATACATTTCCCAATGATTTGCATGGGACTTTAATGCAGCCCATTTTCACCTCTAGGATGAAGCCCTTTTTTGCAAATCTGACCACTGTCACTTTAAACATTAATAACTCTGGAATGCTTTTACTTATCATTCTGATTCTGAGATTGTTTTTTCGTGACATATTCTACTTTAGCATAGTGGTAAATTTTTGTGGTAACTTGCAACCTTTCTTGGTGAAAAATCCCCAAATTTGATGAAAAAAATGTAAATTTTGCATTTTTCTAACTTTGAAGCTCTCTGCTTGTAAGGAAAATCTGTGAGGGGTGTAGTTTCCAAAATGGGGTCACATGTGGGTGTGTTTTGTCAGAACCGCTGTAACAATCAGCCACCCCTGTGCAAATCACCTCAAATGTACATGGCGCACTCTCCCTTCTGGGCCTTGTTGTGTGCCCCAGAGCACTTTGCGCCCACATAAGGGGTATCTCCGTACTCGGGAGAAATTGCATTACAAATTTTGGGGGGCGTTTTTCCCTTTTACCTCTTGTGAAAATGAAAAGTATAGGGCAACACCAGCATGTTAGTGTAAAAATGTTTATTTTTTTACACTAACATGCTGGTGTAGACCCCAACTGTTCCTTTTCATAAGGGGTAAAAGGAGAAAAAGCCCCCCAAAATTTGTTAGGCAGTTTCTCCCGAGTACAGTGATACCCCATATGTGACCCTATACTGTTGCCTTGAAATACAACAGGGCTTCAAAATAAGAGTGCCATTTGCATTTGAGGCCTGAATTAGGGACATAGGGGTATTTTATGCCAGTGATTCCCAAACAGGGTGCCTCCAGCTGTTGTAAAACTCCCAGCATGCTTGGACAGTCAATTGCTGGCAAGAAATGCTGGGAGTTTTCGTTTTGCAACAGCTGGAGGCTCCATCTTAGAAACACTGCCGTACAATAAGTTTTTCATTTTTATTGGGGAAGGGGGGTGGTAGGGGGGGTAGTGTATGTGTGTATATGTAGTGTTTTACTCTTTATTTTATGTTGGTGTAGTGTAGTGTTTTTAGGTTGCATTCACACTGGAGGCAGATTACACTGAGTCTCCCGCTAGGAGTTTGAGCTGCGGCGGAAAATTTGTTGCAGCTCAAACTTGAAGCGCGGAACTCACTGTAATCTGCCTCCAGTGTGAATGTGGCCTGTACATTCACATGGGAGGGGGGTCAAAACTACAACTCCCAGCATTCACTGACAGACCATGCATGCTGGGAGTTGTAGTTTTGCAACAGCTGGGGGCACACTGGTTGAAAAACCTTGAATTAGGTTCTATGACCTAACTCAGTATTTTCCAAACAGTGTGCCTCCAGCTGTTGCAAAACTACAACTCCCAGCATGTACTGATTGCGGAAGGGCATGCTGGGAGATATAGTTATGCAACGGCAGGTGGCACGCAAGTACAACTCCCAGCATGCCAAGACAGCCTTATGCTGTTCCTGAATGCTGGGAGTTGTAGTTTTGCAAGATTTAGAGGGGTTCAGGTTGTAAATCACTGTCCAGTGGTCTCTAAACTGTGGCCCTCCAGATGTTACAAAACTACAACTCGCAGCATGCACAGACAGCAAACTGCTTTCTGGGCATGCTGAGAGTTGTAGTTTTGCAACATCTGGAGGTCTACAGTTTGAGACCACTGCATAGTGATCTACAACCTGAACCCCTCTGTAAACTGTGGTCCTCCGGATGTTGCTAGGCAACAACTCACCTGGCAGGACCCGGATGAATTGCTGCCGCCGCCGCACATGGGGGGTCCCCGCATGGAGGATCGCGCTCCGGGTTCCGGGATCCAGGTAAGGGACCTTCGGCGCCGGTCCCTGGACAGTTCCCCCATTTTGCCCGGACACCGATAGGTGGGCAAAGCGGGGAAACCAAACTTTAACCCCCCCTCCCCCGGTCTGCTATTGGTCGGTTGCTCGGCCGACCAATAGCAGGGATAGGAGGGGTGGCACCCCTGCCACCAAACTCCTATCCCTTCAGGGGGATCAAGAGTGACACCCCCGATCCCTCTTATTTTCAGGGTCACCGGGTCACCAGTGACCCGTATGACCCGGAATCGCGCAGATCGCAGGTCTGAATTGACCTGCTATTTGTGCCCATCGCGGTCATGGGGGGGTCTCAGTACCCCCCTCGGCGATGTGCTGGGATGCCTGCTGTTAGATAACAGCAGTCATCCCGGCCCGATCACCGCTACCGGTGACGTGGCGCTCCCGGAACCCCGCGCCAAGTGACACTTCGTGGTGCCGTACATGTACGTCACTCGTTGTGAAGGGGTTAAACAAAAACCCTGACCCTCACAAATGGGGGTAGTTAAGGGTATTATCGAAATATCTCCAGCCATTTCAAAAGTTATGCAGTATTTTCCATAGACTTGTATGGAACTTTAAACAAAAACCCTAACCCTGGCAAATGGGGTTGAGTAAGGGTTAAATCACCTATCCTATCTTTGTTGTTGACATATAAGTAACGTGTGTGCCAAGTTTCATGTTAATATCTTTTGCCGTTTGGACGTGATGCTGGAACATACACACATACAAACACACACACACATTGGGGGAGATTTATCAAAACCTGTCCACAGGAAAAGTTGCCCAGTTGCCCATAGCAACCAATCAGCTTGCTTCTTTCCTTTTTTTAAAAGGCCTCTGTAAAATGAAAGAAGCAATCTGATTGGTTGCCAAGGGCAACTGCACCACTCTTGCTCTGCACAAGTTTTGTTAAATCTCTCCCATTGAGTTTTATATATATATATATATATATATACTAGCTGAATACCCGGCATTGCCCGGTTTTTCCTTTCTAATCCTTGTTGGGGAGGAAAATAAACAAAGGAGGAAGCTTTTGATTTCATATCCCCTCCTCATATATTGTTGTCATATCCCAACCCCATATCCCATCCTCATATCCCAACCTCCTATCCCGACCTCCTATCTCGTCATCATATCTTGACCTCCTATCTTGACCTCTTATCTCGACCTCCTATCTCGACCTCCTATCTTGACCTCCTATCCCGTCCTCCTATCTCGACCTCCTATCCCGACCTCCTATCCAGTCCCCTATCCCTTCCTCCTATCACGTTCTCATATCCCATCCTCATATCCCGTCCTCATATCCCGTCCTCCTATATCGACCTCCTATCCCGACCTCTTATCCTGGTCCTCCTATCCCGTCCTCCTATCCCGACCTTCTATCCCATCCTCCTTTCCAGTCCTCATATCCCGACCTCCTATCCCAACCAGTAATATGTGTACCAGGTATTGAAATATCTCTTGAAGTTATGTGGGAACATACATTTCCCATTGACTTGTATGGGACTTTAAACATAAACCCCGCCCCTGGCAAATGGGGGTGAGTAAGGGTTAAATCACCTATCCTATGTTTGTTGTTGACATATAAGTAACATGTGTACCAAGTTTCATGTTAATATCTTTAGCCGTTTGGACGTGATGCCGGAACGTACACACATACACACATATATATAGATAGATATATAGATTAAAGCATGCAGAATAGAACTGCTATGTAGAAGAAAATGGCAGAAAAATTCAAAAATTACCCTTTTCCATAGCAATAGAGACAAGTATCTATCTATATATATATATTATATGTGTGTGTGTTTTTTACATTTCTTCCCTCGCTTATAGAACTGTGAGACAAGGTTGGTGACATCACACATGTGACCTCACAAGGGATTAGCTATATCTTTGCCTTTCTTATAATCAGGCAACAAAGAAGACAAGACATTTCAAGGATCAGAGGGAGGATGGCCAGGAGCAGCCGAATACAACCAACAAACCAAGAAGATTGGTTCCTAGCATGCCTTCAAAATGCCTAGGACAGGATAAAGAAAACATTCAGCAAAGAGAAGTTGAAAGGGGTAATCCAGGATGAGAAAATCAGAGCTGATTTCTTCTGAAAACTGCACCACCTCTGTCCTAATGTTGTGTGTGATATCGCTGCTCAATTCTTCAAAAGTGAATGGAGAAAACTTGTAATATTACATACAACATGAGGACAGGTATGGTGCTGTTTTTGGAAACAAATAGCTCTGTTTTCTATTCCCTTTTAACAAACTCCTAGGATGCAGCAACATTCATCTGATGGACGGCACAGGTAGGACACTACATGTTTTTCTATACATTTCTCACTATTAACACCAGATTCATGTAACTAACACAATCATTTCAATGGCCTCAGTGCTGAACTTCTAGACACATGGGATATTTATCAAAACCTATGTACAGGAAGAGTATCATCTTTCATCCTTTAGAGATTTTTGGTGAGATTTATCAAAATCTGTGCAAAGGAAAAGTTGACCAGTTGCCAATAGCAACCAATCAGATTAATTTTCATTTTCAGATTCAAATAAATTTTGCAGAGGCCTTGTTAAAAATAAAATAAGCAAGCTGATTGGTTGCTATGGGCAACTGGGCAACATTTCCTCTGCACAGGTTTTGATAAATTGTGAGCTGCTGGAGGGGACTTTTTTGTGCGAACTTGGCGAGTAGTACTGGTTGCCTAGTTTTGGTCACCCCAATGTGAAATCAGTCAAATGCATTCTACACCTCCCCCTTTTTTCTTTATACACTTTCCCTACAATATCTTTCACCCCCCTGCTATTTGGGGAAATTGAAGAAGGGAGTGCTTACACACATTGGGGGAAATGTATCAAAGATTTTAGCCCTGTTTTGTGTTTAATTTTTTGCGCAAAGTTTTGCGCAAGCTGTTTTTTTGCGTCTTTTTTTGCGCACATTCTGGTGGAGCATTTCCTCCAGATGTGTAAGTTTTGGTGTACCTTGGAGTGACATATTTAGTACACACAAATTTATTAACTGCATACATTTCATTTACCGACAGAAATCTTGCGGGATGACCATATTTTTAAAGCTATCTTGGACTGCACTTAGCAAGATGCTCTAAATCATGCATCTAATTTTCCATTTGGATTTCGGAGATTACTATGCTTTTGTCGCCAGTCAGATTATCTCTGTGATACTTAAAATCTTTTTCATGTACCTTTTAAAAAAAATGAAATGATTATAGACCACTTATGATCACCCCTTCACCCGCAGTCTAACCTGATTCAACTGGAAAATACATCAGGTTATAGTGCAGGTGAAATACTTCCGGCACAGTTCAGACTTCAAACTGTGTAAAATTCAAACTCCCCAGCTGCTCTTGATGAGTGCAGGAGATTGCACCTGTGTAGTGTAACCATGGTGACCACAGCTAAGAATATACCACTGTATGTGCAGGGAGAGACAAGAAGATATCGCTGTTAGGTCTATGTTTATGTGTGAGTATGTGTATGTAGCAGAGGCAGGTGTGTGAGTGTGTGTATGTAGCAGAGCTGAGTGTGTAAGTGTGTGTATGTAGCAGAGCTGAGTGTGTGACTGAGTGTATGTAGCAGAGTTGAGTGTGTGAATGTGTATATGTAGCAGAGCTGAGTGTGTATATATAGCAGAGTTGAGTGTGTGAATGTGTGTATGTAGCAGAGTTGAGTGTGTGTATGTAGCAGAGTTTAGTGTGTGAATGTATGTAGCAGAGTTTAGTGCGTGAGTGTGTGTATGTAGCAGAGTTGAGTGTTTGAGTGTGTGTATGTAGCAGAGTTGAGTGTGTGTAATAGAGCTGAGTTTGTAAGTGTTTGTATGTAGCAGTGTTGAGTGAGTGTATGTAGCAGAGTCGAGTGTGTGTATGTAGCAGAAATGAGTGTGTGAGTATGTGCATGTAGCAGAGCTGAGTGTGTAAGTGTGTGTATGTAGCAAAGCTGAGTATGTAAGAGTGTGAATGTAGCAGACCTGAGTATGTGAATGTGTGTATGTAGCAGAGCTGAGTGTGTATATGTAGCAGAGTTGAGTGTGTTAATGTGTGTATGTAGCAGAGTTAAGTGTGAATGTGTGTATGTAGCAAAGCTGAGTATGTATATGCAGCATAGTTGAGTGTGAGTGTGTGTATGTAGCAGAGTTGAATGTGTGAGTGTGTGTATGTAGCAGAGTGGAGTGTGTGTGTGTGTATGTAGCAGAGCTGAGTGTGTATATGGAGCAGAGTTGAGTGTGAGTGTGTATGTAGAAGAGTTGAATGTGTAAATGTGTGTATGTAGCAGAGCTGAGTGTGTTTATGTAGCAAAGTTGAGTGTGTGTATGTAGCAGATTTGAGTGTGTGAATTTGTGTATGTAGCAAAGTTGAGTGTGTGAGTGTGTATGTAGCAGAACTGACTGTATAAGTGTGTGTGTAGCAGAGCTAAGTGTGTGAGTGTGTGTATGTAGCAGAGCTATGTGTGTAACTGTGTGTATGTAGCAAAGTTGAGTGTGTGAGTGTGTGTATGGAGTAGTGCTGAGTGTGTGAGTGTGTATATGTAGCAGAGCTGAGTGTGTGTGCATGTAGCAGAACTGACTGTATAAGTGTGTGTGTAGCAGAGCTAAGTGTGTGAGTGTGTGTATGTAGCAGAGCTATGTGTGTAACTGTGTGTATGTAGCAAAGTTGAGTGTGTGAGTGTGTGTATGGAGCAGTGCTGAGTGTGTGAATGTATGTATGTAGCAGAGCTGAGTATGTGAATGTGTGTATGTAGCAGTGCTGAGTGTTTGGTTGTGTGTATGTAGCAGAGTTGAGTGTGTGAGTGTATGTAGCAGAGTGGAGTGTGTGAGTGTGTGTATGTAGCAGAGCTGAGTGTGTATATGGAGCAGAGTTGAGTGTGAGTGTGTGTATGTAGAAGAGTTGAATGTGTAAATGTGTTTATGTAGCAGAGCTGAGTGTGTTTATGTAGCAAAGTTGAGTGTGTGTATGTAGCAGATTTGAGTGTGTGAATGTGTGTATGTAGCAGAGTTGAGTGTGTAAGTGTGTGTGTAGCAAAGTTGAGTGTGAGTGTGTATGTAGCAGAACTGAGTGTATAAGTGCGTGTGTAGCAGAGCTAAGTGTGTGAGTGTGTGTATGTAGCAGAGCTAAGTGTGTAAGTGTGTGTATGTAGCAAAGTTGAGTGTGTGATTGTGTGTATGTAGCAGAGCTGAGTGTGTGAGTGTGTATATGTAGCAGAGCTGAGTGTGTGTGTGCATGTAGCAGAGCTGAGTGTGTGAATGTATGTATGTAGCGGAGCTGAGTATGTGAATGTGTGCATGTAGCAGTGCTGAGTGTTTGGTTGTGTGTATGTAGCAGAGTTGAGTGTGTGAGTGTGTATATTAGGCAGAGCTGAGTGTGTGATCAGGTGTATTTAGCAGACCTGAGTGTGTGATCAGGTGTATGTAACAATGTTGAGTGTGTGTGTGGTCATGCTTACACATAATCACATTCAGCTCTGCTACATACCCATGTTGCACACTAATTTCTGCTAACAGGGTGCCTCCAGCTTTTGCAGAACTTCAACTCCCAGCCTGCCAAGTATTGCAAAACTTGGAGGCATTCTGGTTGGTAAACACTGATTTAGAGTTAAGGGGACAGATTGTTCAGCAAAATTACATATTTTTTAAACCCAGACATTCTGGGGGAGATTCTCAAAAACTACTGTTATTATTCACACCTTTTTTTTCTCCTCACATTTTCAAAGGTCTCTTTTGTTGCTTTGAAAATATGTGAAAATTCATTTTTGTGCCACTTTTCTTTATTTTTTTGCACCAAAATATTTTTTTGTTGCAACCATGAGATTTTTTTATGCCAAAATTGCCGAGTTTGGTGCCAAAATCGGCAATTTTTGTGCCAACTTTTACATCCAAGAAAATTCTGGTGGAAACATCTCACGAAATATTCCATGGTTACTAGTGCCCAGACAAGCAATAACTGTATAAATAAAACCTTTCTGAGCTTAAATGTGAGTGCAGGTGCAGTGACCAAGAAAAAAAAATATAAAAGTATATATATATAAATTTTTAATAATTACTTACATGACACCTTTCCCCCCCCCCCCCCCCCCCAAAAAAAAAAGAAAAAAGTCAACGAAACAATAAAACTACAACCATTTCTTTGATTTCTACACTATCAAAAAGCTGGTGTGAAAGTTTTGATGTAAACTGGACTCTCACCCCTTTGAAAATATCATATTAAGCAGACAATATACGTGGACACACCCACTTTTACAAAACTGACATGAACAGTAGTGTTGAGCAGCATAGGCCATATTCGAATTCGCGAATATTCGCGAATATATGGACGAATATTCGCCCTATATTCGCGAATATTCGCAATATCCTCGTTTTATTTTCGCATGCGCGAAAAATCGCGTATGCGAACATTTGCATAAACATTACACAAACGAAAATTCGCATATGCGAAAATTAGCATATGCTAATGTTCGCATGTGCGAAAATTCGCATGACAGTTTCACACAGTACTATTAGAGCCTTCTTTACACCAAACAAGCTGGAAGGAGAGAGGGATGATCACTGTGATGTGTACTGTGAAAAAAATAAATAAATAAAAACACGAATATTCGTAATTACGAATATATAGTGCTATATTCGCGAATATTCGCGAATTCGCGAATATGCGATATTCGCGAATAAAATTCGCTTTGCGAATATTCGCGAGCAACACTAATGAACAGCGTAAACCGCGGCACAAAGCTCTTTCAAAATGTGGTCGATACTTTTTGCGCCAAAATAGTTTTTTTTACGCAAAATTCTTTGATAATCTTCCCCTCTGTGTACTTGATAAAGAATTATGATTTTACTATTCTGCAAAGTTTTGTTCGGCGCACACTGCTGCTCCAGCACTTCTAGCTATGAGCAGTGAGCAGTGTACCGTGTGAGGTAGAGAAGGATGCACAGTAGAGCGAGGGGGGCCTTTCTTTATTTGCACAAAATTTATCAAAGTACATGCACAACTTTAGTAAATCTTGAGCAAGAGTGTAAATTAGACAAGCAGTGTAAAGGGTAGAACTGTGTCTACAATAGACACCTAATGATATATGTCCCCCATTGTCTTGGCTCAACAGGTGTCGTGTCAACTGTGTCCCTCCATATACACCAGGTGAGTTCTACTACATAAATGGCATAAGTGACTGTTTGGATAAGCGGTGCCCGTTTTATAATTCTTTTCTTATGTAATGAACAGAGTCATGCCCTTCTGGGTCTATTTACTGGGGGGGGGGGGTATTCATCAAGAGTGGTGTAGGTGAATGTCTTTTTATCTCATTAAATCACGTGGTTTCCCTGTTTGTGTGGCCATAACTTTTAAATTTTCATCCAACCTCATTGTGTAAGGGCTTATTTTTTGCAGGACAAGCCATACTTTTTATTAGTATTATTGTTGGGACACATGTTACCTTTTGATCCTTTTTATTCCAGTTTTTTAAACAAAATTAGCAAATTTTGCATTTTTATGTAGGGTTTTTTGTTACCAATGTTTACTGTGCGGGACAAATAACATCATTTTAAAGTAAAAGTCATTATGAATGTGGCAATACCTATTATGTATAGTTTTTTTATTATTATTTAGTAATACAGGGCTTTATTAGAAAAGGGGTATTTATATAATTTTTTACACTGTTTATTGAAAAACATTTTATTTTCACACTTTTCACCTGTTATACTATACTGCAGTACAAATTTACTGCAGTATGGTATAACTGTTATGACAGTTCCCTGTATGGTCCAGGCTAGCACTGGACCTTACAGGCTCCCATACTGAGGAGACAGAAAGCTATCCACTAGCTTTCTGTTGCCATGATAACCAGCCAGACATTCTTGCGGGAATGTAGACACATTTTTTCCTAGAATGGATGGAACGTACCATTACCTGCGCAGCCACCGCTTTAATCTTTGTGGGGCTAGTGGACATTTCCAGGAATGGGAGCGTACTTGTACACCCTGCGTCTCCAACTGGTTAAACCAGTGCCTCTTGAGGAATAACATACTGGAAAATTTGACTTCACTTTTTAAGCTTATGTTGTTAAGTTATTTAGCAATATGTTAAATTATACAAATACCCACATAAGTATTGAGTTCAAAATATGTAATTTTCCCTTATGCTACTTTTATATTCAATAATTTTTGGGCCAAGTAGTCCGATGACTTAGCCATCTTTATCATTTTTGACTTGGCAATATTGATAATTTTTAGGTTCAGGTCATCGGTTTACACGAAAAAAGTATGAGTGCAGGATGGTTTGGGAAAAAGGCTATTTTTAACTCCGTATGCATATGCCCTCGCGTCCCGTCACTTAAGGGCGGAGGGCGTATCCATACGCCCTCGGCATTTCCGATCACTGCCGCTCGCCTGGCGGTGATCGGACCATGATGACTGCTGATATCTATCAGCAGGCATCCCGTGGCAATGCCTAGGGGGGTCCTTAGACCCCCCCCATATTGGCATTCACAGCAAATCGCAAGTCAATTCAGACCCGATCTCCCGTAAAATAAGACTGACCGGAGCTGTCAGAGCCAACTCCGACCAGCCTAAAGGATAGGAGCGAGGTGGCAGTGTTGCCACCCCCTCCTATCCTCTGCCATTGGTCGGTCAGGCTGACCACCAATGGCAGGAGGGGGGCGGGGGGTTAGAGTTAATTTCCCCCGCTCTGGCCACCGATCGGAAGTCGGTACAGAGCGGGGGAACACGGGCGGAGAGGGGGGGAGCATGACCCGGCTTACCCGGACCTTCGGAGGCGGCATCCTGTAGCAGTGGCGCAAGCAGGAAGAGCGGCGGCCGGAAAGTGCGGCGGAGAAGGCTGCAGTGAAGATCGCGATAAGTGATCTTCACTGTGGCCTTCTATTAGCTGCAAAACTACAACTCCCAGCATGCCCACACAGCCAAAGGCTGTCTGGGCATGCTGGGAGTTGTAGTTTTGCAACATCTGGAGGGTCACAGTTGGGAGACCACTGTGTAGTGGTCTCTAAACTGTGGTCCTCTAGATGTTGCAAAACTACAACTTTCAGCATGCACTGACTGTCTGGGCATGCTGGGAGTTGTAGTTTTGCAACATCTGAAGTGGCACAGTTTGGAGACCACTATATGGTGGTCTCCAAACTGTAGCCCTCCAGATGTTGCAAAACTACAACTCCCAGCATGCCCAGACAGTCAGGGATGCTGGGCGTGTAGTTCTGCAATATCTAGCCCTTCAGATGTTGCAGAACTACAACTCCCAACATGCCTGGACAGTCTGGGCATGCTTGGAGTTGTAGTTTTGCAACATCTGGAGGGCTACAGTTTGGAGGCCACTACTTAGCGGTCTCCAAACTGTTCTTCCCCAGTTGTTGCATAACTACAACTCCTAGCATGCCCAGACTGTCCAGGCATGCTGGTAGTTGTAGTTCTGCAACATCTGAAGGGCCAGATATTGCAGAACTACATGCCCAGCATCCCTGACTGTCTGGCCACGCTGGGAATTGTAGTTTTGCAACAGCTGTAGGCACACTGGTTGGGAAACACTGAGCTAGAGTCTGTTCCCTAACTCAGTGATTCCCCACCAGTGTGCCTACAGCTGTTGTAAAACTACAACTCCCAGCATGTACGGTCTGTCAGTGCATTCTGGGAGTTGTCATTTTGCCACCGCTGAAGGTTTGGGCCCCCCCCCCCCCCCCCATGTGAATGTACAGGGTACATTCACACAGGCGGATCTACAGTGGGTTTCCTTCAAGGAAACTTATTGTGAACCCCTGCCTGTGTGAATGTACCCTAAAAACACTACACTAACAAATAATAAAAAATAAAACACTACATATACACCCCCTTACACGTCGCCCCCCCCCCCCCCCCCCAATAAAAATGAAAAACGTCTCATACGGCAGTGTTTCCTAAATGGCACCTCCAGCTGTTGCAAAACCACAACTCCCAGTGTTGCCGGACAGCCATAGACTGTCCTGACAGGCTGTGAGTCTTGCAACAGCTGGAGGCACCCTGTTTGGGAAACACTGCTGTAGGGTTTTGGTGGAGACAAGCCTCGTCCTTGTAACCGGGTCCGCCCCTATTGAAAATTCCTTATTCAGGCCTCAAATGCGCACTTCAGAGCCCTGTCGTATTTCAAGGCAACAGTTTAGGGCCACATATGGGGTATCTCTGTGCTCGGGAGAAATTGTGTTACAAATTTTGGGGGGATTTTTCTCCCATTACCCTTTGTAGAAATGGTACATTTGGGAAAAAAAACTGCACTTTAGTGGAAATTTTTTTTTTTCATTTACACATCCGAATTTAACAAAAAAGTCGTCAAACACCTGTGGGGTGTTAAGGCTCACTGGACCCCTTGTTATGTGCCTTGAGGGGTGTAGTTTCCAAAATAGTATGCCATGTGTTTTGTTTTTTTGCTGTTCTGGCACCATAGGGGCTTCCTAAATGTGACATGCCCCCAAAAACCATTTCAGCAAAATTCACTCTCCAAAATCCCATTGTCGCTCCTTCCCTTCTGAGCCCTCTACTGCGCCCGCCGAACACTTGACATACACATATGAGGCATTTCCATACTTGAGTAAAATTGGGTTACACATTTTGGGGGGCTTTTTCTCCTATTCCCCCTTGTAAAATTTCAAAAACTGGGTCTACAAGAACATGCGAGTGTAAAAAATGAAGATTTTGAATTTTCTCCTTCACTTTGCTGCTATTCCTGTGAAACACCTAAAGGGTTAACAAACTTACTGAATGTCATTTTGAATACTTTGAGGGGTGCAGTTTTTATAATGGGGTTATTTATGGGGTATTTCTAATATGAAGGCCCTTCAAATCCACTTCAAAACTGAACTGGCCCCTGAAAAATTGCTTCTGAACTTTTAAGCCCTCTGATGTTTTCCAAAAGTAAAAACATGTCAACTTTATGATGCAAACATAAAGTAGACATATTGTATTTGTAAATCAATATATAATTTATTTGGAATGTCTGTTTTCCTTACAAGCAGAGAGCTTCAAAGTTAGAAAAATGCTACATTTTAAATTTTTTCATCAAATTTTGGAATTTTTCACCAAGAAATGATGCAAGAATCGACAAAAAATTACCACTAACATAAAGTAAAATATGTCACAAAAAAAACAATCTCAGAATCAGAATGAAAAGTAAAGGCATCCCAGAGTTATTAATGCTTAAAGTGACAGTGGTCAGAATTGCAAAAAATGCTCCTGTCCTTAGGGTTATAATGGGCTCCGTCCCCAAGGAGTTAAAGGGGTACTCCGGTGAAAAACTTTTTTCTGCTGAATACTACGGTGGAAATTCTGCTGACAACTACTGAATACTACAGTGAAAATTCTGCTGACATCATGAGCACAGTGGTCTCTGCTGACATCTCTTTCCATTTTAGGAACTGTCCAGGGTAAAAGGAAATCCCCATAGCAAACATATGCTGTTCTGGACAGTTCATAATGGACAGAGATGTCAGCAGAGAGCACTGTGCTCGTGATGTCAGCAGACAGTTCTGTGTTTCAAAAAGAAAATAATTTTTGCTGTAGTATTCAGCAGCTAATAAGTACAGGAAGGATTAATATTTTTTTAATAGAAGTCATTTACAAATCTGTTTAACTTTCTGGCACCAGTTGATTTAAAAAAAAGTTTTTCACCGGAGTACCCCTTTAAAGATGGACAGGCAGGCTGACGGGGAGAAAGTACGCCTGTATTTTGAACTTAAAAACTCAAATGGGTTTTTGTGTTCAAAATATGTAATTTTCCATTATGCTTCTACCCTTTCATAATCCATAATTTTTTGGGCCAGGTATTCTGATAATTTTATGAAATGAGAAGAGTATGAGTGTAGGATGGTTTGGGAAAATCTGTGTAGAAGGACAAATGGATGAAAGGATGGCAACATATGGATACTTTTTTCAAAGCAAAGGAGTGTAAAATTGGTAAAAAGTCCATTTTTGGAGATGGAGAGGAAGGCTGAAGGGGAGGAGGAGGCCTACATTTTGAACTTGAAAACCCTCATGTGTTTTTGTGTTCAAAATGTGTAATTTTCCCATATGCTGCTACCCTTATATAATCCATAATTTTTGGGAAAGGTAGACCGAAAACTTTGCGGCAAGAGCACAGTATTAGTGTAGGATGATTTCGGAAAAGGCTATTTTTAGAGATGGACAGGCAGGCTGAAGGGGAGGAGGTAGGCCTGTATTTTGAACTTAAAAACTCAAATGGATTTTTGGGTTCAAAATGTGTATTTTTCCCTTATGCTGCTATCCTTTTAAAATCCATAATTTTGGGGCTAGGTACTCCGATAACTTGTTAAAGTGAGAACAGTATGAGTGTATGATGGTTTTGGAACATAGGTGTTGAAGCACAATTCGATGAAAGGATGGCCGCATATGGCAAGTTTACTGTTTGATTTTTTTCAATGCAGTGAAGTAGCTTATAATTATTAAAAAGGGTATTTTTGGAGATGGACAGGCAGGCTGAAGGGGAGGAGGTAGGCCTGTATTTTGAACTTTGGGTTCAAAATCTGTATTTTTCACTAATGCTGCTATCCTTTTATAATCCATAATTTTTGGGCCTGGTAGTCTAATTTCTTGGCGACATAATAACAGTATGAGTGCATGGTTTGGGAAAATAGATGCAGAAGGACAAATGGATGAAAGGATGGCCGCATCTGGCAACTTTACTGTTTGCTTTTTTTCAATGCAAAGGAGGAGCGTATAATTATTAAAAAGGGTATTTTTGGAGATGGACAGGCAGGCTGTAGGGGAGGAGGTAGAAAGAAAGAAAGAAGGGGCAGCGGCACCCATTGCCGGCGCCGCTTCCCCGTTGCCTCCCCCATCCCCGGTTGTATAATTACCTGTTGCTGGGGTCGGGTCAGCGCTGCTTCAGGCCTCCGGGGTGCATCCCCTGCGTCGTTGCTATGCGCTGCATGGCGCGGCGCAATGACGAGTGACATCACTCGTCATTGCGTCTCACAACGCAAAGCAATGATGTAGGGGATGCACACCGGAGGCCTGAAGCAGCACGGACCCGACCCCGGCAACAGCTAGTTATACAACTAGGGATGGGGGAGGCAACGGGGCAGCGGCGACGGCAATGGGTGCCGCTGCCCCTTATCTCCCCCTAGCTATCGGTGCAGCTGCCCCATTGCCGGCGCCGCTTCTCTCCCCCTGGCTATCGGCACTGGCAATGGGACAGCGGCACCGATAGCCAGGGGGAGAGAAGGGGCAGCGGCGCCGATAGCAGGGGGAGAGAAGCGGCGGTAGCAGGGCTCTAGACCCCAGGAAAGGCAGGGGGAGAGAAGCAGGCAGCAACTGCCTCTCTCCCCCTGCCTTTCCTGGGGGCTCTGTGGGGTGAGAAGCAGTGTATCGGGGTATATACATGCACACACACGCACCCTCATTTTATGAAGGATATTTGGGTAAAAAACTTTTTTTACTCAAATATCCTTGGTAAAATGAGGGTGCGTGTTATAGGCCGGTGCGTGGAACACCCCGATAAATACGGTAATGTTCCCTTATGCTGCTACCCTTTTATAATCCATAGTTTTTGGGCCAGGTAGTCTAATTACTTGGCGACATAATAACAGTATGAGTGCATGGTTTGGGAAAATAGATGCAGAAGGACAAATGGATGAAAGGATGGCCGCATCTGGCAACTTTACTGTTTGCTTTTTTTCAATGCAAAGGAGGAGCGTATAATTATTAAAAAAGGGTATTTTTGGAGATGGACAGGCAGGCTGTAGGGGAGGAGGTAGGCCTGTATTTTGAACTTAAAAACTCAAATGGGTTTTTGGGTTCAAAATGTCTATTTTTCACTAATGCTGCTATCCTTTTATAATCCATAATTTTTGGGCCAGGTAGTCTAATTACTTGGCGACATAATAACAGTATGAGTGCATGGTTTGGGAAAATAGATGGACAAATGGATGAAAGGATGGCCGCATCTGGGAACTTTACTGTTTGCTTTTTTTCAATGCAAAGGAGGAGCGTATAATTATTAAAAAGGGTATTTTTGGAGATGGACAGGCAGGCTGTAGGGGAGGAGGTAGGCCTGTATTTTGAACTTAAAAACTCAAATGGGTTTTTGGGTTCAAAATGTATATTTTTTCCCTTATGGTGCTATCCTTTTATAATCCATAATTTTGGGGCCAGGTTGTCCGATAACTTGGCAAAGTGAAAACAGTATGATTGTATGATAGTTTGGGAACATAGGTGTAGAAGCACAAATCGATGAAAGGATAGCAGCATATGTCAACTTAACTGTTTGTTTTTCCAAAGCAAATGAAGAGTGCATAATTATTAAAAAAGGGTATTTTTGGAGATGGACAGGCAGGCTGATGGGGAGGAGGTAGGCCTGTATTTTGAACTTAAAAACTCAAATGGGTTTTTGGGTTCAAAATGTGTATTTTTCCCTTATGCTGCTATCCTTTTATAATCCATAATTTTGGGGCCAGGTTGTCCGATAACTTGGCAAAGTGAAAACAGTATGAGTGAATGATGGTTACCCCTGCTATCGGCGCTGCTGCCCCTTCTCTCCCCCTGGCTATCAGTGCCGCTGCCCCATTGCCGGCGCCGATAGCAAGGGGGAGAGAAATGGCGCCGGCAATGGGGCAGCGGCGTCGACAGACAGGGGGAAGGAAGGGGCAGCGGCACCCATTGCCGGCGCCGCTGCCCCGTTGCCTCCCCCATCCCCAGTTGTATAATTATCTGTTGCTGGGGTCGGGTCAGCGCTGCTTCAGGCCTCCGGTGTGCATTCCCTGCGTCGTTGCTATGCTTTGCATGGCGCGGCGCAATGACAAGAGACGTCATTGCGTCTCGCAACGCATAGCAATGATGCAGGGGACGCACACCGGAGGCCTGAAGCAGCGCGGACCCGACCCCGGCAACAGGTAATTATACAACTAGGGATGGGGGAGGAAACGGGGCAGCGGCGCCGGAAATGGATGCCACTGCCCCTTATCCCCCCTGGCTATCGGTGCCCTTGCCCCATTGCCGGTTCCGCTTCTCTCTCCCTGGCTATCGGCGCTGCAATGGGACAGCGGCACCGATAGCCAGGGGGAGAGAAGGGGCAGCGGCGCCAATAGTAGGGGGAGAGAAGCGGCGGTAGCAGGGCTCTAGACCCCAGGAAAGGCAGGGGGAGAGAAGCAGGCAGCGACGGCCTCTCTCCCCCTGCCTTTCCTGGGGGCTCTGTGGGGTGAGAAGCAGTGTATCGGGGTATACACATGCACACACACACGCACCCTCATTTTATGAAGGATATTTGGGTAAAAAACTTTTTTTACCCAAATATCCTTGGTAAAATGAGGGTGCGTGTTATAGGCCGGTGCGTGGTACACCCCGATAAATACAGTAATTTTCCCTTATGCTGCTATCCTTTTATCATCCATAATTTTTGGGCCAGGTAGTCTAATAACTTGGCGACATAACAGTATGAGTGCATGGTTTCGGAAAATAGGTGCAGAAAGACAAATGGATGAAAGGATGGCTGCATATGGCAACTTTACTCTTTGCTTTTTTTCAATGCAAAGGAGGAGTGTAAAATTATTAAAAAGGGTATATTTGGAGATGGACAGGCAGGCTGAAGGAGAGGACGTAGGCCTGTATTTTGAATGGGTTTTTGGGTTCAAAATGTGTATTTTTCCCTTATGCTGCTATCCTTTTAAAATCCATAATTTTGGGGCTAGGTACTCCGATAACTTGTTAAAGTGATAACAGTATGAGTGTATGATGGTTTTGGAACATAGGTGTTGAAGCACAATTCGATGAAAGGATGGCCGCATATGGCAAGTTTACTGTTTGATTTTTTTCAATGCAGTGGAGGAGCTTATAATTATTGAAAAGGGTATTTTTGGAGATGGACAGGCAGGCTGTAGGGGAGGAGGTAGGCCTGTATTTTGAACTTAAAAACTCAAATGGGTTTTTGGGTTCAAAATGTGTATTTTTCACTAATGCTGCTATCCTTTTATAATCCATAATTTTTGGGCCTGGTAGTCTAATTACTTGGCGACATAATAACAGTATGAGTGCATGGTTTGGGAAAATAGATGCAGAAGGACAAATGGATGAAAGGATGGCCGCATCTGGGAACTTTACTATTTGCTTTTTTTCAATGCAAAGGAGGAGCGTATAATTATTAAAAAGGGTATTTTTGGAGATGGACAGGCAGGCTGTAGGGGAGGAGGTAGGCCTGTATTTTGAACTTAAAAACTCAAATGGGTTTTTGGGTTCAAAATGTGTTTTTTTCACTAATGCTGCTATCCTTTTATAATTCATAATGTTTGGGCCAGGTAGTCTAATTACTTGGCGACATAATAACAGTATGAGTGCATGGTTTGGGAAAATAGATGCAGAAGGACAAATGGATGAAAGGATGGCCGCATCTGGCAACTTTACTGTTTGCTTTTTTTCAATGCAAAGGAGGAGCGTATAATTATTAAAAAGGGTATTTTTGGAGATGGACAGGCAGGCTGATGGGGAGGAGGTAGGCCTGTATTTTGAACTTAAAAACTCAAATGGGTTTTTGGGTTCAAAATGTGTATTTTTCCCTCATGCTGCTATCCTTTTATAATCCATAATTTTTGGGCCAGGTTGTCCGATAACTTGGCAAAGTGAAAACAGTATGAGTGTATGATGGTTTGGGAACATAGGTGTAGAAGCACAAATCGATGAAAGGATAGCAGCATATGGCAACTTAACTGTTTGTTTTTCCAAAGCAAATGAAGAGTGCATAATTATTAAAAAAGGGTATTTTTGGAGATGGACAGGCAGGCTGTAGGGGAGGAGGTAGGCCTGTATTTTGAACTTAAAAACTCAAATGGGTTTTTGGGTTCAAAATGTGTATTTTTCACTAATGCTGCTATCCTTTTATAAACCATAATTTTTGGGCCAGGTAGTGTAATTACTTGGCGACATAATAACAGTATGAGTGCATGGTTTGGGAAAATAGATGCAGAAGGACAAATGGATGAAAGGATGGCCGCATCTGGCAACTTTACTGTTTGCTTTTTTTCAATGCAAAGGAGAGGCGTATAATTATTAAAAATCGTATTTTTGGAGATGGACAGGCAGGCTGTAGGGGAGGAGGTAGGCCTGTATTTTGAACTTAAAAACTCAAATGGGTTTTTGGGTTCAAAATGTGTTTTTTTCACTAATGCTGCTATCCTTTTATAATTCGTAATGTTTGGGCCAGGTAGTCTAATTACTTGGCGACATAATAACAGTATGAGTGCATGGTTTGGGAAAATAGATGCAGAAGGACAAATGGATGAAAGGATGGCCGCATCTGGCAACTTTACTGTTTGCTTTTTTTCAATGCAAAGGAGGAGCGTATAATTATTAAAAAGGGTATTTTTGGAGATGGACAGGCAGGCTGTAGGGGAGGAGGTAGGCCTGTATTTTGAACTTAAAAACTCAAATGGGTTTTTGGGTTCAAAATGTGTATTTTTCCCTTATGCTGCTATCCTTTTATAATCCATAATTTTGGGGCCAGGTTGTCCGATATCTTGGCAAAGTGAAAACAGTATGAGTGTATGATGGTTACCCCTGCTATCGGCGCTGCTGCCCCTTATCTCCCCCTGGCTATCAGTGCCGCTGCCCCATTGCCGGCGCCGATAGCCAGGGGGAGAGAAACGGCGCCGGCAATGGGGCAGCGATGTCGACAGACAGGGGGAAAGAAGGGGCAGCGGCACCCATTGCCGGCGCCGCTGCCCCGTTGCCTCCCCCATCCCCGGTTGTATAATTACCTGTTGCTGGGGTCGGGTCAGCGCTGCTTCAGGCCTCCGGTGTGCATTCCCTGCATCGTTGCTATGCTTTGCATGGCGCGGCGCAATGATGAGAGACGTCACTCGTCATTGCGTCTCGCAACTTATAGCAATGATGCAGGGGACGCACAACAGAGGCCTGAAGCAGCTCGGACCCGACCCCGGCAACAGGTAATTATACAACTAGGGATGGGGGAGGCAACGGGGCAGCGGCGCCGGCAATGGGTGCCGCTGCCCCTTATGCCCCCCTGGCTATCGGTGCCGTTGCCCCATTACCGGCGCCGCTTCTCTCCCCCTGGCTATCGGCACTGGCAATGGGACAGCGGCACCGATAGCCAGGGGGAGAGAAGGGGCAGCGGCGCCGATAGCAGGGGGAGAGAAGCGGCGGTAGCAGGGCTCTAGACCCCAAGAAAGGCAGGGGGAGAGAAGCAGGCAGCGACGGCCTCTCTCCCCCTGCCTTTCCTGGGGGCTCTGTGGGTTGAGAAGCAGTGTATCGGGGTACACACATGCACACACACGCACCCTCATTTTATGAAGGATATTTGGGTAAAAAAATTCTTTTACCCAAATATCCTTGGTAAAATGAGGGTGTGTGTTATAGGCGGATGCGTGGTACACCCCGATAAATACGGTAATGTTCCCTTATGCTGCTACCCTTTTATAATCCATAATTTTTGGGCCAGGTAGTCTAATTACTTGGCGACATAATAACAGTATGAGTGCATGGTTTGGGAAAATAGATGCAGAAGGACAAATGGATGAAAGGATGGCCGCATCTGGCAACTTTACTGTTTGCTTTTTTTCAATGCAAAGGAGGAGCGTATAATTATTAAAAAGGGTAATTTTGGAGATGGACAGGCAGGCTGTAGGGGAGGAGGTAGGCCTGTATTTTGAACTTAAAAACTCAAATGGGTTTTTGGGTTCAAAATGTGTATTTTTCACTAATGCTGCTATCCTTTTATAAACCATAATTTTTGGGCCAGGTAGTCTAATTACTTGGCGACATAATAACAGTATGAGTGCATGGTTTGGGAAAATAGATGCAGAAGGACAAATGGATGAAAGGATGGCCGCATCTGGCAACTTTACTGTTTGCTTTTTTTCAATGCAAAGGAGGAGCGTATAATTATTAAAAAATGTATTTTTGGAGATGGACAGGCAGGCTGTAGGGGAGGAGGTAGGCCTGTATTTTGAACTTAAAAACTCAAATGGGTTTTTGGGTTCAAAATGTGTTTTTTTCACTAATGCTGCTATCCTTTTATAATTCATAATGTTTGGGCCAGGTAGTCTATTTACTTGGCGACATAATAACAGTATGAGTGCATGGTTTGGGAAAATAGATGCAGAAGGACAAATGGATGAAAGGATGGCCGCATCTGGCAAC
The DNA here is from genome assembly GCF_029499605.1 of Hyla sarda. Classification (NCBI taxonomy): domain Eukaryota; kingdom Metazoa; phylum Chordata; class Amphibia; order Anura; family Hylidae; genus Hyla; species Hyla sarda. The sequence continues at coordinate 76,696,336 of NC_079197.1, read as the reverse complement.
TTTACTGTTTGCTTTTTTTCAATGCAAAGGAGGAGCGTATAATTATTAAAAAGGGTATTTTTGGAGATGGACAGGCAGGCTGTAGGGGAGGAGGTAGGCCTGTATTTTGAACTTAAAAACTCAAATGGGTTTTTGTGTTCAAAATGTGTATTTTTCCCTTATGCTGCTATCCTTTTATAATCCATAATTTTTGGGCCAGGTAGTCTAATTACTTGGCGACAAAATAACAGTATGAGTGCGTGGTTTGGGAAAATAGATGCAGAAGGACAAATGGATGAAAGGATGGCCGCATCTGGCAACTTTACTGTTTGCTTTTTTTCAATGCAAAGGAGGAGCGTATAATTATTACAAGGCTATTTTTGGAGATGGACAGGCAGGCTGTAGGTGAGGAGGTAGGCCTGTATTTTGAACTTAAAAACTCAAATGGGTTTTTGGGTTCAAAATGTGTATTTTTCCCTTATGCTGCTATCCTTTTATAATCCATAATTTTGGGGCCAGGTTGTCCGATAACTTGGCAAAGTGAAAACAGTATGAGTGTATGATGGTTTGGGAACATAGGTGTAGAAGCACAAATCGATGAAAGAATAGCAGCAAATGGCAACTTAACTGTTTGTTTTTCCAAAGCAAATGAAGAGTGCATAATTATTAAAAAAGGGTATTTTGGGAGATGGACAGGCAGGCTGATGGGGAGGAGGTAGGCCTGTATTTTGAACTTAAAAACTCAAATGGGTTTTTAGGTTCAAAATATGTATTTTTCCCTTATGCTGCTATCCTTTTATAATCCATAATTTTTGGGCCAGGTAGTCTAATTACTTGGCGACATAATAACAGTATGAGTGCATGGTTTGGGAAAATAGATGCAGAAGGACAAATGGATGAAAGGATGGCCGCATCTGGCACCTTTACTGTTTGCTTTTTTTCAATGCAAAGGAGGAGCGTATAATTATTAAAAAGGGTATTTTTGGAGATGGACAGGCAGGCTGTAGGGGAGGAGGTAGAAAGAAAGAAAGAAGGGGCAGCGGCACCGATTGCCGGCGCCGCTTCCCTGTTGCCTCCCCCATCCCCGGTTGTATAATTACCTGTTGCTGGGGTCGGGTCAGCGCTGCTTCAGGCCTCCGGGGTGCATCCCCTGCGTCGTTGCTATGCGCTGCATGGCGCGGCGCAATGACGAGTGACATCACTCGTCATTGCATCTCGCAACGCATAGCAATGATGTAGGGGATGCACACCGGAGGCCTGAAGCAGCGCGGACCCGACCCCGGCAACAGGTAATTATACAACTAGGGATGGGGGAGGCAACGGGGCAGCGGCGACGGCAATGGGTGCCGCTGCCCCTTAAGCCCCCCTGGCTATCGGTGCCGTTGCCCCATTACCGGCGCCGCTTCTCTCCCCCTGGCTATCGGCGCTGGCAATGGGACAGCGGCACCGATAGCCAGGGGGAGAGAAGGGGCAGCGGCGCCGATAGCAGGGGGAGAGAAGCGGCGGTAGCAGGGCTCTAGACCCCAGGAAAGGCAGGGGGAGAGAAGCAGGCAGCGATGGCCTCTCTCCCCCTGCCTTTCCTGGGGGCTCTGTGGGTTGAGAAGCAGTGTATCGGGGTACACACATGCACACACACGCACCCTCATTTTATGAAGGATATTTGGGTAAAAACTTTTTTTACCCAAATATCCTTGGTAAAATGAGGGTGCGTGTTATAGGCCGGTGCGTTGTACACCCCGATAAATACGGTAATGTTCCCTTATGCTGCTACCCTTTTATAATCCATAATTTTTGGGCCAGGTAGTCTAATTACTTGGCGACATAATAACAGTATGAGTGCATGGTTTGGGAAAATAGATGCAGAAGGACAAATGGATGAAAGGATGGCCGCATCTGGCAACTTTACTGTTTGCTTTTTTTCAATGCAAAGGAGAAGCGTATAATTATTAAAAATCGTAGTTTTGGAGATGGACAGGCAGGCTGTAGGGGAGGAGGTAGGCCTGTATTTTGAACTTAAAAACTCAAATGGGTTTTTGGGTTCAAAATGTGTTTTTTTCACTAATGCTGCTATCCTTTTATAATTCATAATGTTTGGGCCAGGTAGTCTAATTACTTGGCGACATAATAACAGTATGAGTGCATGGTTTGGGAAAATAGATGCAGAAGGACAAATGGATGAAAGGATGGCCGCATCTGGCAACTTTACTGTTTGCTTTTTTTCAATGCAAAGGAGGAGCGTATAATTATTAAAAAGGGTATTTTTGGAGATGGACAGGCAGGCTGTAGGGGAGGAGGTAGGCCTGTATTTTGAACTTAAAAACTCAAATGGGTTTTTGGGTTCAAAATGTGTATTTTTCCCTTATGCTGCTATCCTTTTATAATCCATAATTTTGGGGCCAGGTTGTCCGATAACTTGGCAAAGTGAAAACAGTATGAGTGTATGATGGTTTGGGAACATAGGTGTAGAAGCACAAATCGATGAAAGGATAGCAGCATATGGCAACTTAACTGTTTGTTTTTCCAAAGCAAATGAAGAGTGCATAATTATTAAAAAAGGGTATTTTTGGAGATGGACAGGCAGGCTGATGGGGAGGAGGTAGGCCTGTATTTTGAACTTAAAAACTCAAATGGGTTTTTGGGTTCAAAATATGTATTTTTCCCTTATGCTGCTATCCTTTTATAATCCATAATGTTTGGGCCAGGTAGTCTAATTACTTGGCGACATAATAACAGTATGAGTGCATGGTTTGGGAAAATAGATGCAGAAGGACAAATGGATGAAAGGATGGCCGCATCTGGCAACCTTACTGTTTGCTTTTTTTCAATGCAAAGGAGGAGCGTATAATTATTAAAAAGGGTATTTTTGGAGATGGACAGGCAGGCTGTAGGGGAGGAGGTAGGCCTGTATTTTGAACTTAAAAACTCAAATGGGTTTTTGGGTTCAAAATGTGTATTTTTCACTAATGCTGCTATCCTTTTATAATCCATAATTTTTGGGCATGGTAGTCTAATTACTTGGCGACATAATAACAAAATGAGTGCATGGTTTGGGAAAATAGATGCAGAAGGACAAATGGATGAAAGGATGGCCGCATCTGGCAACTTTACTGTTTACTTTTTTTCAATGCAAAGGATAAGCGTATAATTATTAATAGGCTATTTTTGGAGATGGACAGGCAGGCTGTAGGGGAGGAGGTAGGCCTGTATTTTGAACTTAAAAACTCAAATGGGTTTTTGGGTTCAAAATGTGTATTTTTCCCTTATGCTGCTATCCTTTAATAATCCATAATTTTGGGGCCAGGTTGTCCGATAACTTGGCAAAGTGAAAACAGTATGAGTGTATGATGGTTACCCCTGCTATCGGCGCTGCTGCCCCTTATCTCCCCCTGGCTATCAGTGCCGCTGCCCCATTGCCGGCGCCGATAGCCAGGGGGAGAGAAACGGCGCCGGCAATGGGGCAGCGATGTCGACAGACAGGGGGAAAGAAGGGGCAGCGGCACCCATTGCCGGCGCCGCTGCCCCGTTGCCTCCCCCATCCCCGGTTGTATAATTACCTGTTGCTGGGGTCGGGTCAGCGCTGCTTCAGACCTCCGGTGTGCATTCCCTGCATCGTTGCTATGCTTTGCATGGCGCGGCGCAATGATGAGAGACGTCACTCGTCATTGCGTCTCGCAACTTATAGCAATGATGCAGGGGACGCACAACAGAGGCCTGAAGCAGCTCGGACCCGACCCCGGCAACAGGTAATTATACAACTAGGGATGGGGGAGGCAACGGGGCAGCGGCGCCGGCAATGGGTGCCGCTGCCCCTTATGCCCCCCTGGCTATCGGTGCCGTTGCCCCATTACCGGCGCCGCTTCTCTCCCCCTGGCTATCGGCGCTGGCAATGGGACAGCGGCACCGATAGCCAGGGGGAGAGAAGGGGCAGCGGCGCCGATAGCAGGGGGAGAGAAGCGGCGGTAGCAGGGCTCTAGACCCCAGGAAAGGCAGGGGGAGAGAAGCAGGCAGCGACGGCCTCTCTCCCCCTGCCTTTCCTGGGGGCTCTGTGGGTTGAGAAGCAGTGTATCGGGGTACACACATGCACACACACGCACCCTCATTTTATGAAGGATATTTGGGTAAAAACTTTTTTTACCCAAATATCCTTGGTAAAATGAGGGTGCTTGTTATAGGCCAGTGCGATGTACACCCCGATAAATACGGTAATGTTCCCTTATGCTGCTACCCTTTTATAATCCATAATTTTTGGGCCAGGTAGTCTAATTACTTGGCGACATAATAACAGTATGAGTGCATGGTTTGGGAAAATGGATGCAGAAGGACAAATGGATGAAAGGATGGCCGCATCTGGCAACTTTACTGTTTGCTTTTTTTCAATGCAAAGGAGGAGCGTATAATTATTAAAAATGGTATTTTTGGAGATGGACAGGCAGGCTGTAGGGGAGGAGGTAGGCCTGTATTTTGAACTTAAAAACTCAAATGGGTTTTTGGGTTCAAAATGTGTTTTTTTCACTAATGCTGCTATCCTTTTATAATCCATAATTTTTGGGCAAGGTAGTCTAATTACTTGGCGACATAATAACAGTATGAGTGCATGGTTTGGGAAAATAGATGCAGAAGGACAAATGGATGAAAGGATGGCCGCATCTGGCAACTTTACTGTTTGCTTTTTTTCAATGCAAAGGAGGAGCGTATAATTATTAAAAGGGTATTTTTGGAGATGGACAGGCAGGCTGTAGGGGAGGAGGTAGGCCTGTATTTTGAACTTAAAAACTCAAATGGGTTTTTGGGTTCAAAATGTGTATTTTTCACTAATGCTGCTATCCTTTTATAAACCATAATTTTTGGGCCAGGTAGTCTAATTACTTGGCGTCATAATAACAGCATGAGTGCATGGTTTGGGAAAATAGATGCAGAAGGACAAATGGATGAAAGGATGGCCGCATCTGGCAACTTTACTGTTTGCTTTTTTTCAATGCAAAGGAGAGGCGTATAATTATTAAAAATCGTATTTTTGGAGATGGACAGGCAGGCTGTAGGGGAGGAGGTAGGCCTGTATTTTGAACTTAAAAACTCAAATGGGTTTTTGGGTTCAAAATGTGTTTTTTTCACTAATGCTGCTATCCTTTTATAATCCATAATTTTGGGGCCAGGTTGTCCGATAACTTGGCAAAGTGAAAACAGTATGAGTGTATGATGGTTTGGGAACATAGGTGTAGAAGCACAAATCGATGAAAGGATAGCAGCATATGGCAACTTAACTGTTTGTTTTTCCAAAGCAAATGAAGAGTGCATAATTATTAAAAAAGGGTATTTTTGGAGATGGACAGGCAGGCTGATGGGGAGGAGGTAGGCCTGTATTTTGAACTTAAAAACTCAAATGGGTTTTTGGGTTCAAAATATGTATTTTTCCCTTATGCTGCTATCCTTTTATAATCCATAATTTTTGGACCAGGTAGTCTAATTACTTGGCGACATAATAACAGTATGAGTGCATGGTTTGGGAAAATAGATGCAGAAGGACAAATGGATGAAAGGATGGCCGCATCTGGCACCTTTACTGTTTGCTTTTTTTCAATGCAAAGGAGGAGCGTATAATTATTAAAAAGGGTATTTTTGGAGATGGACAGGCAGGCTGTAGGGGAGGAGGTAGAAAGAAAGAAAGAAGGGGCAGCGGCACCCATTGCCGGCGCCGCTTCCCTGTTGCCTCCCCCATCCCCGGTTGTATAATTACCTGTTGCTGGGGTCGGGTCAGCGCTGCTTCAGGACTCCGGGGTGCATCCCCTGCGTCGTTGCTATGCGCTGCATGGCGCGGCGCAATGACGAGTGACATCACTCGTCATTGCGTCTCGCAACGCATAGCAATGATGTAGGGGACGCACACCGGAGGCCTGAAGCAGCGCGGACCCGACCCCGGCAACAGGTAATTATACAACTAGGGATGGGGGAGGCAACGGGGCAGCGGCGACGGCAATGGGTGCCGCTGCCCCTTATCTCCCCCTGGCTATCGGTGCAGCTGCCCCATTGCCGACACCGCTTCTCTCCCCCTGGCTATCGGCGCTGGCCATAGGACAGCGGCAACGACAGCCAGGGGGAGAGAAGGGGCAGCGGCGCCGATAGCAGGGGGAGAGAAGCGGCGGTAGCATTGTTCTAGACCCCAGGAAAGGCAGGGGGAGAGAAGCAGGCAGCGACGGCCTCTCTCCCCCTGCCTTTCCTGGGGGCTCTGTGGGGTGAGAAGCAGTGTATTGGGGTATACACATGCACACACACGCACCCTCATTTTATGAAGGATATTTGGGTAAAAAAATTCTTTTACCCAAATATCCTTGATAAAATGAGGGTGTGTGTTATAGGCGGATGCGTGGTACACCCCGATAAATACGGTAATGTTCCTTTATGCTGCTACCCTTTTATAATCCATAATTTTTGGGCCAGGTAGTCTAATTACTTGGCGACATAATAACAGTATGAGTGCATGGTTTGGGAAAATAGATGCAGAAGGACAAATGGATGAAAGGATGGCCGCATCTGGCAACTTTACTGTTTGCTTTTTTTCAATGCAAAGGAGGAGCGTATAATTATTAAAAGGCTATTTTTGGAGATGGACAGGCAGGCTGTAGGGGAGGAGGTAGGCCTGTATTTTGAACTTAAAAACTCAAATGGGTTTTTGGGTTCAAAATATGTATTTTTCCCTTATGCTGCTATCCTTTTATAATCCATAATTTTGGGGCCAGGTTGTCCGATAACTTGGCAAAGTGAAAACAGTATGAGTGTATGATGGTTTGGGAACATAGGTGTAGAAGCACAAATCGATGAAAGGATAGCAGCATATGGCAACTTAACTGTTTGTTTTTCCAAAGCAAATGAAGAGTGCATAATTATTAAAAAAGGGTATTTTTGGAGATGGACAGGCAGGCTGATGGGGAGGAGGTAGGCCTGTATTTTGAACTTAAAAACTCAAATGGGTTTTTGGGTTCAAAATATGTATTTTTCCCTTATGCTGCTATCCTTTTATAATCCATAATGTTTGGGCCAGGTAGTCTAATTACTTGGCGACATAATAACAGTATGAGTGCATGGTTTGGGAAAATAGATGCAGAAGGACAAATGGATGAAAGGATGGCCGCATCTGGCAACCTTACTGTTTGCTTTTTTTCAATGCAAAGGAGGAGCGTATAATTATTAAAAAGGGTATTTTTGGAGATGGACAGGCAGGCTGTAGGGGAGGAGGTAGGCCTGTATTTTTAACTTAAAAACTCAAATGGGTTTTTGGGTTCAAAATGTGTATTTTTCACTAATGCTGCTATCCTTTTATAATCCATAATTTTTGGGCATGGTAGTCTAATTACTTGGCGACATAATAACAAAATGAGTGCATGGTTTGGGAAAATAGATGCAGAAGGACAAATGGATGAAAGGATGGCCGCATCTGGCAACTTTACTGTTTACTTTTTTTCAATGCAAAGGATAAGCGTATAATTATTAATAGGCTATTTTTGGAGATGGACAGGCAGGCTGTAGGGGAGGAGGTAGGCCTGTATTTTGAACTTAAAAACTCAAATGGGTTTTTGGGTTCAAAATGTGTATTTTTCCCTTATGCTGCTATCCTTTAATAACCCATAATTTTGGGGCCAGGTTGTCCGATAACTTGGCAAAGTGAAAACAGTATGAGTGTATGATGGTTACCCCTGCTATCGGCGCTGCTGCCCCTTATCTCCCCCTGGCTATCAGTGCCGCTGCCCCATTGCCGGCGCCGATAGCCAGGGGGAGAGAAACGGCGCCGGCAATGGGGCAGCGATGTCGACAGACAGGGGGAAAGAAGGGGCAGCGGCACCCATTGCCGGCGCCGCTGCCCCGTTGCCTCCCCCATCCCCGGTTGTATAATTACCTGTTGCTGGGGTCGGGTCAGCGCTGCTTCAGACCTCCGGTGTGCATTCCCTGCATCGTTGCTATGCTTTGCATGGCGCGGCGCAATGATGAGAGACGTCACTCGTCATTGCGTCTCGCAACTTATAGCAATGATGCAGGGGACGCACAACAGAGGCCTGAAGCAGCTCGGACCCGACCCCGGCAACAGGTAATTATACAACTAGGGATGGGGGAGGCAACGGGGCAGCGGCGCCGGCAATGGGTGCCGCTGCCCCTTATGCCCCCCTGGCTATCGGTGCCGTTGCCCCATTACCGGCGCCGCTTCTCTCCCCCTGGCTATCGGCGCTGGCAATGGGACAGCGGCACCGATAGCCAGGGGGAGAGAAGGGGCAGCGGCGCCGATAGCAGGGGGAGAGAAGCGGCGGTAGCAGGGCTCTAGACCCCAGGAAAGGCAGGGGTAGAGAAGCAGGCAGCGACGGCCTCTCTCCCCCTGCCTTTCCTGGGGGCTCTGTGGGTTGAGAAGCAGTGTATCGGGGTACACACATGCACACACACGCACCCTCATTTTATGAAGGATATTTGGGTAAAAACTTTTTTTACCCAAATATCCTTGGTAAAATGAGGGTGCTTGTTATAGGCCAGTGCGATGTACACCCCGATAAATACGGTAATGTTCCCTTATGCTGCTACCCTTTTATAATCCATAATTTTTGGGCCAGGTAGTCTAATTACTTGGCGACATAATAACAGTATGAGTGCATGGTTTGGGAAAATGGATGCAGAAGGACAAATGGATGAAAGGATGGCCGCATCTGGCAACTTTACTGTTTGCTTTTTTTCAATGCAAAGGAGGAGCGTATAATTATTAAAAATGGTATTTTTGGAGATGGACAGGCAGGCTGTAGGGGAGGAGGTAGGCCTGTATTTTGAACTTAAAAACTCAAATGGGTTTTTGGGTTCAAAATGTGTTTTTTTCACTAATGCTGCTATCCTTTTATAATCCATAATTTTTGGGCAAGGTAGTCTAATTACTTGGCGACATAATAACAGTATGAGTGCATGGTTTGGGAAAATAGATGCAGAAGGACAAATGGATGAAAGGATGGCCGCATCTGGCAACTTTACTGTTTGCTTTTTTTCAATGCAAAGGAGAGGCGTATAATTATTAAAAATCGTATTTTTGGAGATGGACAGGCAGGCTGTAGGGGAGGAGGTAGGCCTGTATTTTGAACTTAAAAACTCAAATGGGTTTTTGGGTTCAAAATGTGTTTTTTTCACTAATGCTGCTATCCTTTTATAATCCATAATTTTGGGGCCAGGTTGTCCGATAACTTGGCAAAGTGAAAACAGTATGAGTGTATGATGGTTTGGGAACATAGGTGTAGAAGCACAAATCGATGAAAGGATAGCAGCATATGGCAACTTAACTGTTTGTTTTTCCAAAGCAAATGAAGAGTGCATAATTATTAAAAAAAGGTATTTTTGGAGATGGACAGGCAGGCTGATGGGGAGGAGGTAGGCCTGTATTTTGAACTTAAAAACTCAAATGGGTTTTTGGGTTCAAAATATGTATTTTTCCCTTATGCTGCTATCCTTTTATAATCCATAATTTTTGGGCCAGGTAGTCTAATTACTTGGCGACATAATAACAGTATGAGTGCATGGTTTGGGAAAATAGATGCAGAAGGACAAATGGATGAAAGGATGGCCGCATCTGGCACCTTTACTGTTTGCTTTTTTTCAATGCAAAGGAGGAGCGTATAATTATTAAAAAGGGTATTTTTGGAGATGGACAGGCAGGCTGTAGGGGAGGAGGTAGAAAGAAAGAAAGAAGGGACAGCGGCACCCATTGCCGGCGCCGCTTCCCTGTTGCCTCCCCCATCCCCGGTTGTATAATTACCTGTTGCTGGGGTCGGGTCAGCGCTGCTTCAGGACTCCGGGGTGCATCCCCTGCGTCGTTGCTATGCGCTGCATGGCGCGGCGCAATGACGAGTGACATCACTCGTCATTGCGTCTCGCAACGCATAGCAATGATGTAGGGGACGCACACCGGAGGCCTGAAGCAGCGCGGACCCGACCCCGGCAACAGGTAATTATACAACTAGGGATGGGGGAGGCAACGGGGCAGCGGCGACGGCAATGGGTGCCGCTGCCCCTTATCTCCCACTGGCTATCGGTGCAGCTGCCCCATTGCCGACACCGCTTCTCTCCCCCTGGCTATCGGCGCTGGCCATAGGACAGCGGCAACGATAGCCAGGGGGAGAGAAGGGGCAGCGGCGCCGATAGCAGGGGGAGAGAAGCGGCGGTAGCAGGGTTCTAGACCCCAGGAAAGGCAGGGGGAGAGAAGCAGGCAGCGACGGCCTCTCTCCCCCTGCCTTTCCTGGGGGCTCTGTGGGGTGAGAAGCAGTGTATTGGGGTATACACATGCACACACACGCACCCTCATTTTATGAAGGATATTTGGGTAAAAAAATTCTTTTACCCAAATATCCTTGATAAAATGAGGGTGTGTGTTATAGGCGGATGCGTGGTACACCCCGATAAATACGGTAATGTTCCTTTATGCTGCTACCCTTTTATAATCCATAATTTTTGGGCCAGGTAGTCTAATTACTTGGCGACATAATAACAGTATGAGTGCATGGTTTGGGAAAATAGATGCAGAAGGACAAATGGATGAAAGGATGGCCGCATCTGGCAACTTTACTGTTTGCTTTTTTTCAATGCAAAGGAGGAGCGTATAATTATTAAAAGGCTATTTTTGGAGATGGACAGGCAGGCTGTAGGGGAGGAGGTAGGCCTGTATTTTGAACTTAAAAACTCAAATGGGTTTTTGGGTTCAAAATGTGTATTTTTCCCTTATGCTGCTATCCTTTTATAATCCAGAATTTTGGGGCCAGGTTGTCCGATAACTTGGCAAAGTGAAAACAGTATGAGTGTATGATGGTTTGGGAACATAGGTGTAGAAGCACAAATCGATGAAAGGATAGCAGCATATGGCAACTTAACTGTTTGTTTTTCCAAAGCAAATGAAGAGTGCATAATTATTAAAAAAGGGTATTTTTGGAGATGGACAGGCAGGCTGATGGGGAGGAGGTAGGCCTGTATTTTGAACTTAAAAACTCAAATGGGTTTTTGGGTTCAAAATATGTATTTTTCCCTTATGCTGCTATCCTTTTATAATCCATAATGTTTGGGCCAGGTAGTCTAATTACTTGGCGACATAATAACAGTATGAGTGCATGGTTTGGGAAAATAGATGCAGAAGGACAAATGGATGAAAGGATGGCCGCATCTGGCAACCTTACTGTTTGCTTTTTTTCAATGCAAAGGAGGAGCGTATAATTATTAAAAAGGGTATTTTTGGAGATGGACAGGCAGGCTGTAGGGGAGGAGGTAGGCCTGTATTTTGAACTTAAAAACTCAAATGGGTTTTTGGGTTCAAAATGTGTATTTTTCACTAATGCTGCTATCCTTTTATAATCCATAATTTTTGGGCATGGTAGTCTAATTACTTGGCGACATAATAACAAAATGAGTGCATGGTTTGGGAAAATAGATGCAGAAGGACAAATGGATGAAAGGATGGCCGCATCTGGCAACTTTACTGTTTGCTTTTTTTCAATGCAAAGGAGAAGCTTATAATTATTAAAAAGGGTATTTTTGGAGATGGACAGGCAGGCTGTAGGGGAGGAGGTAGGCCTGTATTTTGAACTTAAAAACTCAAATGGCTTTTTGGGTTCAAAATGTGTATTTTTCCCTCATGCTGCTATCCTTTTATAATCCATAATTTTTGGGCCAGGTAGTCTAATTACTTGGCGACATAATAACAGTATGAGTGCGTGGTTTGGGAAAATAGATGCAGAAGGACAAATGGATGAAAGGATGGCCGCATCTGGCAACTTTACTGTTTGCTTTTTTTCAATGCAAAGGAGGAGCGTATAATTATTAAAAGGGTATTTTTGGAGATGGACAGGCAGGCTGTAGGGGAGGAGGTAGGCCTGTATTTTGAACTTAAAAACTCAAATGGGTTTTTGGGTTCAAAATGTGTATTTTTCACTAATGCTGCTATCCTTTTATAAACCATAATTTTTGGGCCAGGTAGTCTAATTACTTGGCGACATAATAACAGTATGAGTGCATGGTTTGGGAAAATAGATGCAGAAGGACAAATGGATGAAAGGATGGCCGCATCTGGCAACTTTACTGTTTGCTTTTTTCAATGCAAAGGAGGAGCGTATAATTATTAAAAATGGTATTTTTGGAGACGGACAGGCAGGCTGTAGGGGAGGAGGTAGGCCTGTATTTTGAACTTAAAAACTCAAATGGGTTTTTGGGTTCAAAATGTGTATTTTTCACTAATGCTGCTATCCTTTTATAAACCATAATTTTTGGGCCAGGTAGTGTAATTACTTGGCGACATAATAACAGTATGAGTGCATGGTTTGGGAAAATAGATGCAGAAGGACAAATGGATGAAAGGATGGCCACATCTGGCAACTTTACTGTTTGCTTTTTTTCAATGCAAAGGAGAGGCGTATAATTATTAAAAATCGTATTTTTGGAGATGGACAGGCAGGCTGTAGGGGAGGAGGTAGGCCTGTATTTTGAACTTAAAAACTCAAATGGGTTTTTGGGTTCAAAATGTGTTTTTTTCACTAATGCTGCTATCCTTTTATAATTCGTAATGTTTGGGCCAGGTAGTCTAATTACTTGGCGACATAATAACAGTATGAGTGCATGGTTTGGGAAAATAGATGCAGAAGGACAAATGGATGAAAGGATGGCCACATCTGGCAACTTTACTGTTTGCTTTTTTTCAATGCAAAGGAGGAGCGTATAATTATTAAAAAGGGTATTTTTGGAGATGGACAGGCAGGCTGTAGGGGAGGAGGTAGGCCTGTATTTTGAACTTAAAAACTCAAATGGGTTTTTGGGTTCAAAATGTGTATTTTTCCCTTATGCTGCTATCCTTTTATAATCCATAATTTTGGGGCCAGGTTGTCCGATATCTTGGCAAAGTGAAAACAGTATGAGTGTATGATGGTTACCCCTGCTATCGGCGCTGCTGCCCCTTATCTCCCCCTGGCTATCAGTGCCGCTGCCCCATTGCCGGCGCCGATAGCCAGGGGGAGAGAAACGGCGCCGGCAATGGGGCAGCGATGTCGACAGACAGGGGGAAAGAAGGGGCAGCGGCACCCATTGCCGGCGCCGCTGCCCCGTTGCCTCCCCCATCCCCGGTTGTATAATTACCTGTTGCTGGGGTCGGGTCAGCGCTGCTTCAGGCCTCCGGTGTGCATTCCCTGCATCGTTGCTATGCTTTGCATGGCGCGGCGCAATGATGAGAGACGTCACTCGTCATTGCGTCTCGCAACTTATAGCAATGATGCAGGGGACGCACAACAGAGGCCTGAAGCAGCTCGGACCCGACCCCGGCAACAGGTAATTATACAACTAGGGATGGGGGAGGCAACGGGGCAGCGGCGCCGGCAATGGGTGCCGCTGCCCCTTATGCCCCCCTGGCTATCGGTGCCGTTGCCCCATTACCGGCGCCGCTTCTCTCCCCCTGGCTATCGGCGCTGGCAATGGGACAGCGGCACCGATAGCCAGGGGGAGAGAAGGGGCAGCGGCGCCGATAGCAGGGGGAGAGAAGCGGCGGTAGCAGGGCTCTAGACCCCAAGAAAGGCAGGGGGAGAGAAGCAGGCAGCAACGGCCTCTCTCCCCCTGCCTTTCCTGGGGGCTCTGTGGGTTGAGAAGCAGTGTATCGGGGTACACACATGCACACACACGCACCCTCATTTTATCAAGGATATTTGGGTAAAAAAATTCTTTTACCCAAATATCCTTGGTAAAATGATGGTGTGTGTTATAGGCGGATGCGTGGTACACCCCGATAAATACGGTAATGTTCCCTTATGCTGCTACCCTTTTATAATCCATAATTTTTGGGCCAGGTAGTCTAATTACTTGGCGACATAATAACAGTATGAGTGCATGGTTTGGGAAAATAGATGCAGAAGGACAAATGGATGAAAGGATGGCCGCATCTGGCAACTTTACTGTTTGCTTTTTTTCAATGCAAAGGAGGAGCGTATAATTATTAAAAAGGGTAATTTTGGAGAAGGACAGGCAGGCTGTAGGGGAGGAGGTAGGCCTGTATTTTGAACTTAAAAACTCAAATGGGTTTTTGGGTTCAAAATGTGTATTTTTCACTAATGCTGCTATCCTTTTATAAACCATAATTTTTGGGCCAGGTAGTCTAATTACTTGGCGACATAATAACAGTATGAGTGCATGGTTTGGGAAAATAGATGCAGAAGGACAAATGGATGAAAGGATGGCCGCATCTGGCAACTTTACTGTTTGCTTTTTTTCAATGCAAAGGAGGAGCGTATAATTATTAAAAAATGTATTTTTGGAGATGGACAGGCAGGCTGTAGGGGAGGAGGTAGGCCTGTATTTTGAACTTAAAAACTCAAATGGGTTTTTGGGTTCAAAATGTGTTTTTTTCACTAATGCTGCTATCCTTTTATAATTCATAATGTTTGGGCCAGGTAGTCTATTTACTTGGCGACATAATAACAGTATGAGTGCATGGTTTGGGAAAATAGATGCAGAAGGACAAATGGATGAAAGGATGGCCGCATCTGGCAACTTTACTGTTTGCTTTTTTTCAATGCAAAGGAGGAGCGTATAATTATTAAAAAGGGTATTTTTGGAGATGGACAGGCAGGCTGTAGGGGAGGAGGTAGGCCTGTATTTTGAACTTAAAAACTCAAATGGGTTTTTGTGTTCAAAATGTGTATTTTTCCCTTATGCTGCTATCCTTTTATAATCCATAATTTTTGGGCCAGGTAGTCTAATTACTTGGCGACAAAATAACAGTATGAGTGCGTGGTTTGGGAAAATAGATGCAGAAGGACAAATGGATGAAAGGATGGCCGCATCTGGCAACTTTACTGTTTGCTTTTTTTCAATGCAAAGGAGGAGCGTATAATTATTACAAGGCTATTTTTGGAGATGGACAGGCAGGCTGTAGGTGAGGAGGTAGGCCTGTATTTTGAACTTAAAAACTCAAATGGGTTTTTGGGTTCAAAATGTGTATTTTTCCCTTATGCTGCTATCCTTTTATAATCCATAATTTTGGGGCCAGGTTGTCCGATAACTTGGCAAAGTGAAAACAGTATGAGTGTATGATGGTTTGGGAACATAGGTGTAGAAGCACAAATCGATGAAAGAATAGCAGCATATGGCAACTTAACTGTTTGTTTTTCCAAAGCAAATGAAGAGTGCATAATTATTAAAAAAGGGTATTTTGGGAGATGGACAGGCAGGCTGATGGGGAGGAGGTAGGCCTGTATTTTGAACTTAAAAACTCAAATGGGTTTTTGGGTTCAAAATATGTATTTTTCCCTTATGCTGCTATCCTTTTATAATCCATAATTTTTGGGCCAGGTAGTCTAATTACTTGGCGACATAATAACAGTATGAGTGCATGGTTTGGGAAAATAGATGCAGAAGGACAAATGGATGAAAGGATGGCCGCATCTGGCAACTTTACTGTTTGCTTTTTTTCAATGCAAAGGAGAGGCGTATAATTATTAAAAATCGTATTTTTGGAGATGGACAGGCAGGCTGTAGGGGAGGAGGTAGGCCTGTATTTTGAACTTAAAAACTCAAATGGGTTTTTGGGTTCAAAATGTGTTTTTTTCACTAATGCTGCTATCCTTTTATAATCCATAATTTTGGGGCCAGGTTGTCCGATAACTTGGCAAAGTGAAAACAGTATGAGTGTATGATGGTTTGGGAACATAGGTGTAGAAGCACAAATCGATGAAAGGATAGCAGCATATGGCAACTTAACTGTTTGTTTTTCCAAAGCAAATGAAGAGTGCATAATTATTAAAAAAAGGTATTTTTGGAGATGGACAGGCAGGCTGATGGGGAGGAGGTAGGCCTGTATTTTGAACTTAAAAACTCAAATGGGTTTTTGGGTTCAAAATATGTATTTTTCCCTTATGCTGCTATCCTTTTATAATCCATAATTTTTGGGCCAGGTAGTCTAATTACTTGGCGACATAATAACAGTATGAGTGCATGGTTTGGGAAAATAGATGCAGAAGGACAAATGGATGAAAGGATGGCCGCATCTGGCACCTTTACTGTTTGCTTTTTTTCAATGCAAAGGAGGAGCGTATAATTATTAAAAAGGGTATTTTTGGAGATGGACAGGCAGGCTGTAGGGGAGGAGGTAGAAAGAAAGAAAGAAGGGACAGCGGCACCCATTGCCGGCGCCGCTTCCCTGTTGCCTCCCCCATCCCCGGTTGTATAATTACCTGTTGCTGGGGTCGGGTCAGCGCTGCTTCAGGACTCCGGGGTGCATCCCCTGCGTCGTTGCTATGCGCTGCATGGCGCGGCGCAATGACGAGTGACATCACTCGTCATTGCGTCTCGAAACGCATAGCAATGATGTAGGGGACGCACACCGGAGGCCTGAAGCAGCGCGGACCCGACCCCGGCAACAGGTAATTATACAACTAGGGATGGGGGAGGCAACGGGGCAGCGGCGACGGCAATGGGTGCCGCTGCCCCTTATCTCCCACTGGCTATCGGTGCAGCTGCCCCATTGCCGACACCGCTTCTCTCCCCCTGGCTATCGGCGCTGGCCATAGGACAGCGGCAACGATAGCCAGGGGGAGAGAAGGGGCAGCGGCGCCGATAGCAGGGGGAGAGAAGCGGCGGTAGCAGGGTTCTAGACCCCAGGAAAGGCAGGGGGAGAGAAGCAGGCAGCGACGGCCTCTCTCCCCCTGCCTTTCCTGGGGGCTCTGTGGGGTGAGAAGCAGTGTATTGGGGTATACACATGCACACACACGCACCCTCATTTTATGAAGGATATTTGGGTAAAAAAATTATTTTACCCAAATATCCTTGATAAAATGAGGGTGTGTGTTATAGGCGGATGCGTGGTACACCCCGATAAATACGGTAATGTTCCTTTATGCTGCTACCCTTTTATAATCCATAATTTTTGGGCCAGGTAGTCTAATTACTTGGCGACATAATAACAGTATGAGTGCATGGTTTGGGAAAATAGATGCAGAAGGACAAATGGATGAAAGGATGGCCGCATCTGGCAACTTTACTGTTTGCTTTTTTTCAATGCAAAGGAGGAGCGTATAATTATTAAAAGGCTATTTTTGGAGATGGACAGGCAGGCTGTAGGGGAGGAGGTAGGCCTGTATTTTGAACTTAAAAACTCAAATGGGTTTTTGGGTTCAAAATGTGTATTTTTCCCTTATGCTGCTATCCTTTTATAATCCATAATTTTGGGGCCAGGTTGTCCGATAACTTGGCAAAGTGAAAACAGTATGAGTGTATGATGGTTTGGGAACATAGGTGTAGAAGCACAAATCGATGAAAGGATAGCAGCATATGGCAACTTAACTGTTTGTTTTTCCAAAGCAAATGAAGAGTGCATAATTATTAAAAAAGGGTATTTTTGGAGATGGACAGGCAGGCTGATGGGGAGGAGGTAGGCCTGTATTTTGAACTTAAAAACTCAAATGGGTTTTTGGGTTCAAAATATGTATTTTTCCCTTATGCTGCTATCCTTTTATAATCCATAATGTTTGGGCCAGGTAGTCTAATTACTTGGCGACATAATAACAGTATGAGTGCATGGTTTGGGAAAATAGATGCAGAAGGACAAATGGATGAAAGGATGGCCGCATCTGGCAACCTTACTGTTTGCTTTTTTTCAATGCAAAGGAGGAGCGTATAATTATTAAAAAGGGTATTTTTGGAGATGGACAGGCAGGCTGTAGGGGAGGAGGTAGGCCTGTATTTTGAACTTAAAAACTCAAATGGGTTTTTGGGTTCAAAATGTGTATTTTTCACTAATGCTGCTATCCTTTTATAATCCATAATTTTTGGGCATGGTAGTCTAATTACTTGGCGACATAATAACAAAATGAGTGCATGGTTTGGGAAAATAGATGCAGAAGGACAAATGGATGAAAGGATGGCCGCATCTGGCAACTTTACTGTTTGCTTTTTTTCAATGCAAAGGAGAAGCTTATAATTATTAAAAAGGGTATTTTTGGAGATGGACAGGCAGGCTGTAGGGGAGGAGGTAGGCCTGTATTTTGAACTTAAAAACTCAAATGGCTTTTTGGGTTCAAAATGTGTATTTTTCCCTCATGCTGCTATCCTTTTATAATCCATAATTTTTGGGCCAGGTAGTCTAATTACTTGGCGACATAATAACAGTATGAGTGCGTGGTTTGGGAAAATAGATGCAGAAGGACAAATGGATGAAAGGATGGCCGCATCTGGCAACTTTACTGTTTGCTTTTTTTCAATGCAAAGGAGGAGCGTATAATTATTAAAAGGGTATTTTTGGAGATGGACAGGCAGGCTGTAGGGGAGGAGGTAGGCCTGTATTTTGAACTTAAAAACTCAAATGGGTTTTTGGGTTCAAAATGTGTATTTTTCACTAATGCTGCTATCCTTTTATAAACCATAATTTTTGGGCCAGGTAGTCTAATTACTTGGCGACATAATAACAGTATGAGTGCATGGTTTGGGAAAATAGATGCAGAAGGACAAATGGATGAAAGGATGGCCGCATCTGGCAACTTTACTGTTTGCTTTTTTCAATGCAAAGGAGGAGCGTATAATTATTAAAAATGGTATTTTTGGAGACGGACAGGCAGGCTGTAGGGGAGGAGGTAGGCCTGTATTTTGAACTTAAAAACTCAAATGGGTTTTTGGGTTCAAAATGTGTATTTTTCACTAATGCTGCTATCCTTTTATAAACCATAATTTTTGGGCCAGGTAGTGTAATTACTTGGCGACATAATAACAGTATGAGTGCATGGTTTGGGAAAATAGATGCAGAAGGACAAATGGATGAAAGGATGGCCACATCTGGCAACTTTACTGTTTGCTTTTTTTCAATGCAAAGGAGAGGCGTATAATTATTAAAAATCGTATTTTTGGAGATGGACAGGCAGGCTGTAGGGGAGGAGGAAGGCCTGTATTTTGAACTTAAAAACTCAAATGGGTTTTTGGGTTCAAAATGTGTTTTTTTCACTAATGCTGCTATCCTTTTATAATTCGTAATGTTTGGGCCAGGTAGTCTAATTACTTGGCGACATAATAACAGTATGAGTGCATGGTTTGGGAAAATAGATGCAGAAGGACAAATGGATGAAAGGATGGCCACATCTGGCAACTTTACTGTTTGCTTTTTTTCAATGCAAAGGAGGAGCGTATAATTATTAAAAAGGGTATTTTTGGAGATGGACAGGCAGGCTGTAGGGGAGGAGGTAGGCCTGTATTTTGAACTTAAAAACTCAAATGGGTTTTTGGGTTCAAAATGTGTATTTTTCCCTTATGCTGCTATCCTTTTATAATCCATAATTTTGGGGCCAGGTTGTCCGATATCTTGGCAAAGTGAAAACAGTATGAGTGTATGATGGTTACCCCTGCTATCGGCGCTGCTGCCCCTTATCTCCCCCTGGCTATCAGTGCCGCTGCCCCATTGCCGGCGCCGATAGCCAGGGGGAGAGAAACGGCGCCGGCAATGGGGCAGCGATGTCGACAGACAGGGGGAAAGAAGGGGCAGCGGCACCCATTGCCGGCGCCGCTGCCCCGTTGCCTCCCCCATCCCCGGTTGTATAATTACCTGTTGCTGGGGTCGGGTCAGCGCTGCTTCAGGCCTCCGGTGTGCATTCCCTGCATCGTTGCTATGCTTTGCATGGCGCGGCGCAATGATGAGAGACGTCACTCGTCATTGCGTCTCGCAACTTATAGCAATGATGCAGGGGACGCACAACAGAGGCCTGAAGCAGCTCGGACCCGACCCCGGCAACAGGTAATTATACAACTAGGGATGGGGGAGGCAACGGGGCAGCGGCGCCGGCAATGGGTGCCGCTGCCCCTTATGCCCCCCTGGCTATCGGTGCCGTTGCCCCATTACCGGCGCCGCTTCTCTCCCCCTGGCTATCGGCGCTGGCAATGGGACAGCGGCACCGATAGCCAGGGGGAGAGAAGGGGCAGCGGCGCCGATAGCAGGGGGAGAGAAGCGGCGGTAGCAGGGCTCTAGACCCCAAGAAAGGCAGGGGGAGAGAAGCAGGCAGCAACGGCCTCTCTCCCCCTGCCTTTCCTGGGGGCTCTGTGGGTTGAGAAGCAGTGTATCGGGGTACACACATGCACACACACGCACCCTCATTTTATCAAGGATATTTGGGTAAAAAAATTCTTTTACCCAAATATCCTTGGTAAAATGATGGTGTGTGTTATAGGCGGATGCGTGGTACACCCCGATAAATACGGTAATGTTCCCTTATGCTGCTACCCTTTTATAATCCATAATTTTTGGGCCAGGTAGTCTAATTACTTGGCGACATAATAACAGTATGAGTGCATGGTTTGGGAAAATAGATGCAGAAGGACAAATGGATGAAAGGATGGCCGCATCTGGCAACTTTACTGTTTGCTTTTTTTCAATGCAAAGGAGGAGCGTATAATTATTAAAAAGGGTAATTTTGGAGAAGGACAGGCAGGCTGTAGGGGAGGAGGTAGGCCTGTATTTTGAACTTAAAAACTCAAATGGGTTTTTGGGTTCAAAATGTGTATTTTTCACTAATGCTGCTATCCTTTTATAAACCATAATTTTTGGGCCAGGTAGTCTAATTACTTGGCGACATAATAACAGTATGAGTGCATGGTTTGGGAAAATAGATGCAGAAGGACAAATGGATGAAAGGATGGCCGCATCTGGCAACTTTACTGTTTGCTTTTTTTCAATGCAAAGGAGGAGCGTATAATTATTAAAAAATGTATTTTTGGAGATGGACAGGCAGGCTGTAGGGGAGGAGGTAGGCCTGTATTTTGAACTTAAAAACTCAAATGGGTTTTTGGGTTCAAAATGTGTTTTTTTCACTAATGCTGCTATCCTTTTATAATTCATAATGTTTGGGCCAGGTAGTCTATTTACTTGGCGACATAATAACAGTATGAGTGCATGGTTTGGGAAAATAGATGCAGAAGGACAAATGGATGAAAGGATGGCCGCATCTGGCAACTTTACTGTTTGCTTTTTTTCAATGCAAAGGAGGAGCGTATAATTATTAAAAAGGGTATTTTTGGAGATGGACAGGCAGGCTGTAGGGGAGGAGGTAGGCCTGTATTTTGAACTTAAAAACTCAAATGGGTTTTTGTGTTCAAAATGTGTATTTTTCCCTTATGCTGCTATCCTTTTATAATCCATAATTTTTGGGCCAGGTAGTCTAATTACTTGGCGACAAAATAACAGTATGAGTGCGTGGTTTGGGAAAATAGATGCAGAAGGACAAATGGATGAAAGGATGGCCGCATCTGGCAACTTTACTGTTTGCTTTTTTTCAATGCAAAGGAGGAGCGTATAATTATTACAAGGCTATTTTTGGAGATGGACAGGCAGGCTGTAGGTGAGGAGGTAGGCCTGTATTTTGAACTTAAAAACTCAAATGGGTTTTTGGGTTCAAAATGTGTATTTTTCCCTTATGCTGCTATCCTTTTATAATCCATAATTTTGGGGCCAGGTTGTCCGATAACTTGGCAAAGTGAAAACAGTATGAGTGTATGATGGTTTGGGAACATAGGTGTAGAAGCACAAATCGATGAAAGAATAGCAGCATATGGCAACTTAACTGTTTGTTTTTCCAAAGCAAATGAAGAGTGCATAATTATTAAAAAAGGGTATTTTGGGAGATGGACAGGCAGGCTGATGGGGAGGAGGTAGGCCTGTATTTTGAACTTAAAAACTCAAATGGGTTTTTGGGTTCAAAATATGTATTTTTCCCTTATGCTGCTATCCTTTTATAATCCATAATTTTTGGGCCAGGTAGTCTAATTACTTGGCGACATAATAACAGTATGAGTGCATGGTTTGGGAAAATAGATGCAGAAGGACAAATGGATGAAAGGATGGCCGCATCTGGCACCTTTACTGTTTGCTTTTTTTCAATGCAAAGGAGGAGCGTATAATTATTAAAAAGGGTATTTTTGGAGATGGACAGGCAGGCTGTAGGGGAGGAGGTAGAAAGAAAGAAAGAAGGGGCAGCGGCACCGATTGCCGGCGCCGCTTCCCTGTTGCCTCCCCCATCCCCGGTTGTATAATTACCTGTTGCTGGGGTCGGGTCAGCGCTGCTTCAGGCCTCCGGGGTGCATCCCCTGCGTCGTTGCTATGCGCTGCATGGCGCGGCGCAATGACGAGTGACATCACTCGTCATTGCATCTCGCAACGCATAGCAATGATGTAGGGGACGCACACCGGAGGCCTGAAGCAGCGCGGACCCGACCCCGGCAACAGGTAATTATACAACTAGGGATGGGGGAGGCAACGGGGCAGCGGCGACGGCAATGGGTGCCGCTGCCCCTTATGCCCCCCTGGCTATCGGTGCCGTTGCCCCATTACCGTCGCCGCTTCTCTCCCCCTGGCTATCGGCGCTGGCAATGGGACAGCGGCACCGATAGCCAGGGGGAGAGAAGGGGTAGCGGCGCCGATAGCAGGGGGAGAGAAGCGGCGGTAGCAGGGCTCTAGACCCCAGGAAAGGCAGGGGGAGAGAAGCAGGCAGCGATGGCCTCTCTCCCCCTGCCTTTCCTGGGGGCTCTGTGGGTTGAGAAGCAGTGTATCGGGGTACACACATGCACACACACGCACCCTCATTTTATGAAGGATATTTGGGTAAAAACTTTTTTTACCCAAATATCCTTGGTAAAATGAGGGTGCGTGTTATAGGCCGGTGCGTTGTACACCCCGATAAATACGGTAATGTTCCCTTATGCTGCTACCCTTTTATAATCCATAATTTTTGGGCCAGGTAGTCTAATTACTTGGCGACATAATAACAGTATGAGTGCATGGTTTGGGAAAATAGATGCAGAAGGACAAATGGATGAAAGGATGGCCGCATCTGGCAACTTTACTGTTTGCTTTTTTTCAATGCAAAGGAGAAGCGTATAATTATTAAAAATCGTAGTTTTGGAGATGGACAGGCAGGCTGTAGGGGAGGAGGTAGGCCTGTATTTTGAACTTAAAAACTCAAATGGGTTTTTGGGTTCAAAATGTGTTTTTTTCACTAATGCTGCTATCCTTTTATAATTCATAATGTTTGGGCCAGGTAGTCTAATTACTTGGCGACATAATAACAGTATGAGTGCATGGTTTGGGAAAATAGATGCAGAAGGACAAATGGATGAAAGGATGGCCGCATCTGGCAACTTTACTGTTTGCTTTTTTTCAATGCAAAGGAGGAGCGTATAATTATTAAAAAGGGTATTTTTGGAGATGGACAGGCAGGCTGTAGGGGAGGAGGTAGGCCTGTATTTTGAACTTAAAAACTCAAATGGGTTTTTGGGTTCAAAATGTGTATTTTTCCCTTATGCTGCTATCCTTTTATAATCCATAATTTTTGGGCCAGGTAGTCTAATTACTTGGCGACATAATAACAGTATGAGTGCGTGGTTTGGGAAAATAGATGCAGAAGGACAAATGGATGAAAGGATGGCCGCATCTGGCAACTTTACTGTTTGCTTTTTTTCAATGCAAAGGAGGAGCGTATAATTATTAAAAGGCTATTTTTGGAGATGGACAGGCAGGCTGTAGGGGAGGAGGTAGGCCTGTATTTTGAACTTAAAAACTCAAATGGGTTTTTGGGTTCAAAATGTGTATTTTTCCCTTATGCTGCTATCCTTTTATAATCCATAATTTTGGGGCCAGGTTGTCCGATAACTTGGCAAAGTGAAAACAGTATGAGTGTATGATGGTTTGGGAACATAGGTGTAGAAGCACAAATCGATGAAAGGATAGCAGCATATGGCAACTTAACTGTTTGTTTTTCCAAAGCAAATGAAGAGTGCATAATTATTAAAAAAGGGTATTTTTGGAGATGGACAGGCAGGCTGATGGGGAGGAGGTAGGCCTGTATTTTGAACTTAAAAACTCAAATGGGTTTTTGGGTTCAAAATATGTATTTTTCCCTTATGCTGCTATCCTTTTATAATCCATAATGTTTGGGCCAGGTAGTCTAATTACTTGGCGACATAATAACAGTATGAGTGCATGGTTTGGGAAAATAGATGCAGAAGGACAAATGGATGAAAGGATGGCCGCATCTGGCAACCTTACTGTTTGCTTTTTTTCAATGCAAAGGAGGAGCGTATAATTATTAAAAAGGGTATTTTTGGAGATGGACAGGCAGGCTGTAGGGGAGGAGGTAGGCCTGTATTTTGAACTTAAAAACTCAAATGGGTTTTTGGGTTCAAAATGTGTATTTTTCACTAATGCTGCTATCCTTTTATAATCCATAATTTTTGGGCATGGTAGTCTAATTACTTGGCGACATAATAACAAAATGAGTGCATGGTTTGGGAAAATAGATGCAGAAGGACAAATGGATGAAAGGATGGCCGCATCTGGCAACTTTACTGTTTACTTTTTTTCAATGCAAAGGATAAGCGTATAATTATTAATAGGCTATTTTTGGAGATGGACAGGCAGGCTGTAGGGGAGGAGGTAGGCCTGTATTTTGAACTTAAAAACTCAAATGGGTTTTTGGGTTCAAAATGTGTATTTTTCCCTTATGCTGCTATCCTTTAATAATCCATAATTTTGGGGCCAGGTTGTCCGATAACTTGGCAAAGTGAAAACAGTATGAGTGTATGATGGTTACCCCTGCTATCGGCGCTGCTGCCCCTTATCTCCCCCTGGCTATCAGTGCCGCTGCCCCATTGCCGGCGCCGATAGCCAGGGGGAGAGAAACGGCGCCGGCAATGGGGCAGCGATGTCGACAGACAGGGGGAAAGAAGGGGCAGCGGCACCCATTGCCGGCGCCGCTGCCCCGTTGCCTCCCCCATCCCCGGTTGTATAATTACCTGTTGCTGGGGTCGGGTCAGCGCTGCTTCAGACCTCCGGTGTGCATTCCCTGCATCGTTGCTATGCTTTGCATGGCGCGGCGCAATGATGAGAGACGTCACTCGTCATTGCGTCTCGCAACTTATAGCAATGATGCAGGGGACGCACAACAGAGGCCTGAAGCAGCTCGGACCCGACCCCGGCAACAGGTAATTATACAACTAGGGATGGGGGAGGCAACGGGGCAGCGGCGCCGGCAATGGGTGCCGCTGCCCCTTATGCCCCCCTGGCTATCGGTGCCGTTGCCCCATTACCGGCGCCGCTTCTCTCCCCCTGGCTATCGGCGCTGGCAATGGGACAGCGGCACCGATAGCCAGGGGGAGAGAAGGGGCAGCGGCGCCGATAGCAGGGGGAGAGAAGCGGCGGTAGCAGGGCTCTAGACCCCAGGAAAGGCAGGGGGAGAGAAGCAGGCAGCGACTGCCTTTCTCCCCCTGCCTTTCCTGGGGGCTCTGTGGGTTGAGAAGCAGTGTATCGGGGTACACACATGCACACACACGCACCCTCATTTTATGAAGGATATTTGGGTAAAAACTTTTTTTACCCAAATATCCTTGGTAAAATGAGGGTGCTTGTTATAGGCCAGTGCGATGCACACCCCGATAAATACGGTAATGTTCCCTTATGCTGCTACCCTTTTATAATCCATAATTTTTGGGCCAGGTAGTCTAATTACTTGGCGACATAATAACAGTATGAGTGCATGGTTTGGGAAAATGGATGCAGAAGGACAAATGGATGAAAGGATGGCCGCATCTGGCAACTTTACTGTTTGCTTTTTTTCAATGCAAAGGAGGAGCGTATAATTATTAAAAATGGTATTTTTGGAGATGGACAGGCAGGCTGTAGGGGAGGAGGTAGGCCTGTATTTTGAACTTAAAAACTCAAATGGGTTTTTGGGTTCAAAATGTGTTTTTTTCACTAATGCTGCTATCCTTTTATAATCCATAATTTTTGGGCAAGGTAGTCTAATTACTTGGCGACATAATAACAGTATGAGTGCATGGTTTGGGAAAATAGATGCAGAAGGACAAATGGATGAAAGGATGGCCGCATCTGGCAACTTTACTGTTTGCTTTTTTTCAATGCAAAGGAGGAGCGTATAATTATTAAAAGGGTATTTTTGGAGATGGACAGGCAGGCTGTAGGGGAGGAGGTAGGCCTGTATTTTGAACTTAAAAACTCAAATGGGTTTTTGGGTTCAAAATGTGTATTTTTCACTAATGCTGCTATCCTTTTATAAACCATAATTTTTGGGCCAGGTAGTCTAATTACTTGGCGTCATAATAACAGCATGAGTGCATGGTTTGGGAAAATAGATGCAGAAGGACAAATGGATGAAAGGATGGCCGCATCTGGCAACTTTACTGTTTGCTTTTTTTCAATGCAAAGGAGAGGCGTATAATTATTAAAAATCGTATTTTTGGAGATGGACAGGCAGGCTGTAGGGAAGGAGGTAGGCCTGTATTTTGAACTTAAAAACTCAAATGGGTTTTTGGGTTCAAAATGTGTTTTTTTCACTAATGCTGCTATCCTTTTATAATCCATAATTTTGGGGCCAGGTTGTCTGATAACTTGGCAAAGTGAAAACAGTATGAGTGTATGATGGTTACCCCTGCTATCGGCGCTGCTGCCCCTTATCTCCCCCTGGCTATCAGTGCCGCTGCCCCATTGCCGGCGCCGATAGCCAGGGGGAGAGAAACGGCGCCGGCAATGGGGCAGCGATGTCGACAGACAGGGGGAAAGAAGGGGCAGCGGCACCCATTGCCGGCGCCGCTGCCCCGTTGCCTCCCCCATCACCGGTTGTATAATTACCTGTTGCTGTGGTCGGGTCAGCGCTGCTTCAGACCTCCGGTGTGCATTCCCTGCATCGTTGCTATGCTTTGCATGGCGCGGCGCAATGATGAGAGACGTCACTCGTCATTGCGTCTCGCAACTTATAGCAATGATGCAGGGGACGCACAACAGAGGCCTGAAGCAGCTCGGACCCGACCCCGGCAACAGGTAATTATACAACTAGGGATGGGGGAGGCAACGGGGCAGCGGCGCCGGCAATGGGTGCCGCTGCCCCTTATGCCCCCTGGCTATCGGTGCCGTTGCCCCATTACCGGCGCCGCTTCTCTCCCCCTGGCTATCGGCGCTGGCAATGGGACAGCGGCACCGATAGCCAGGGGGAGAGAAGGGGCAGCGGCGCCGATAGCAGGGGGAGAGAAGCGGCGGTAGCAGGGCTCTAGACCCCAGGAAAGGCAGGGGAGAGAAGCAGGCAGCGACGGCCTCTCTCCCCCTGCCTTTCCTGGGGGCTCTGTGGGTTGAGAAGCAGTGTATCGGGGTATACACATGCACACACACGCACCCTCATTTTATGAAGAATATTTGGGTGAAAAAATTTTTTTACCCAAATATCCTTGGTAAAATGAGGGTGCGTGTTAAAGGCCAGTGCGATGTACACCCCGATAAATACGGTAATGTTCCCTTATGCTGCTACCCTTTTATAATCCATAATTTTTGGGCCAGGTAGTCTAATTACTTGGCGACATAATAACAGTATGAGTGCATGGTTTGGGAAAATGGATGCAGAAGGACAAATGGATGAAAGGATGGCCGCATCTGGCAACTTTACTGTTTGCTTTTTTTCAATGCAAAGGAGAAGCGTATAATTATTAAAAATCGTAGTTTTGGAGATGGACAGGCAGGCTGTAGGGGAGGAGGTAGGCCTGTATTTTGAACTTAAAAACTCAAATGGGTTTTTGGGTTCAAAATGTGTTTTTTTCACTAATGCTGCTATCCTTTTATAATTCATAATGTTTGGGCCAGGTAGTCTAATTACTTGGCGACATAATAACAGTATGAGTGCATGGTTTGGGAAAATAGATGCAGAAGGACAAATGGATGAAAGGATGGCCGCATCTGGCAACTTTACTGTTTGCTTTTTTTCAATGCAAAGGAGGAGCGTATAATTATTAAAAAGGGTATTTTTGGAGATGGACAGGCAGGCTGTAGGGGAGGAGGTAGGCCTGTATTTTGAACTTAAAAACTCAAATGGGTTTTTGGGTTCAAAATGTGTATTTTTCCCTTATGCTGCTATCCTTTTATAATCCATAATTTTTGGGCCAGGTAGTCTAATTACTTGGCGACATAATAACAGTATGAGTGCGTGGTTTGGGAAAATAGATGCAGAAGGACAAATGGATGAAAGGATGGCCGCATCTGGCAACTTTACTGTTTGCTTTTTTTCAATGCAAAGGAGAGGCGTATAATTATTAAAAATCGTATTTTTGGAGATGGACAGGCAGGCTGTAGGGGAGGAGGTAGGCCTGTATTTTGAACTTAAAAACTCAAATGGGTTTTTGGGTTCAAAATGTGTTTTTTTCACTAATGCTGCTATCCTTTTATAATCCATAATTTTGGGGCCAGGTTGTCCGATAACTTGGCAAAGTGAAAACAGTATGAGTGTATGATGGTTTGGGAACATAGGTGTAGAAGCACAAATCGATGAAAGGATAGCAGCATATGGCAACTTAACTGTTTGTTTTTCCAAAGCAAATGAAGAGTGCATAATTATTAAAAAAGGGTATTTTTGGAGATGGACAGGCAGGCTGATGGGGAGGAGGTAGGCCTGTATTTTGAACTTAAAAACTCAAATGGGTTTTTGGGTTCAAAATATGTATTTTTCCCTTATGCTGCTATCCTTTTATAATCCATAATTTTTGGACCAGGTAGTCTAATTACTTGGCGACATAATAACAGTATGAGTGCATGGTTTGGGAAAATAGATGCAGAAGGACAAATGGATGAAAGGATGGCCGCATCTGGCACCTTTACTGTTTGCTTTTTTTCAATGCAAAGGAGGAGCGTATAATTATTAAAAAGGGTATTTTTGGAGATGGACAGGCAGGCTGTAGGGGAGGAGGTAGAAAGAAAGAAAGAAGGGGCAGCGGCACCCATTGCCGGCGCCGCTTCCCTGTTGCCTCCCCCATCCCCGGTTGTATAATTACCTGTTGCTGGGGTCGGGTCAGCGCTGCTTCAGGACTCCGGGGTGCATCCCCTGCGTCGTTGCTATGCGCTGCATGGCGCGGCGCAATGACGAGTGACATCACTCGTCATTGCGTCTCGCAACGCATAGCAATGATGTAGGGGACGCACACCGGAGGCCTGAAGCAGCGCGGACCCGACCCCGGCAACAGGTAATTATACAACTAGGGATGGGGGAGGCAACGGGGCAGCGGCGACGGCAATGGGTGCCGCTGCCCCTTATCTCCCCCTGGCTATCGGTGCAGCTGCCCCATTGCCGACACCGCTTCTCTCCCCCTGGCTATCGGCGCTGGCCATAGGACAGCGGCAACGACAGCCAGGGGGAGAGAAGGGGCAGCGGCGCCGATAGCAGGGGGAGAGAAGCGGCGGTAGCAGGGTTCTAGACCCCAGGAAAGGCAGGGGGAGAGAAGCAGGCAGCGACGGCCTCTCTCCCCCTGCCTTTCCTGGGGGCTCTGTGGGGTGAGAAGCAGTGTATTGGGGTATACACATGCACACACACGCACCCTCATTTTATGAAGGATATTTGGGTAAAAAAATTCTTTTACCCAAATATCCTTGATAAAATGAGGGTGTGTGTTATAGGCGGATGCGTGGTACACCCCGATAAATACGGTAATGTTCCTTTATGCTGCTACCCTTTTATAATCCATAATTTTTGGGCCAGGTAGTCTAATTACTTGGCGACATAATAACAGTATGAGTGCATGGTTTGGGAAAATAGATGCAGAAGGACAAATGGATGAAAGGATGGCCGCATCTGGCAACTTTACTGTTTGCTTTTTTTCAATGCAAAGGAGGAGCGTATAATTATTAAAAGGCTATTTTTGGAGATGGACAGGCAGGCTGTAGGGGAGGAGGTAGGCCTGTATTTTGAACTTAAAAACTCAAATGGGTTTTTGGGTTCAAAATGTGTATTTTTCCCTTATGCTGCTATCCTTTTATAATCCATAATTTTGGGGCCAGGTTGTCCGATAACTTGGCAAAGTGAAAACAGTATGAGTGTATGATGGTTTGGGAACATAGGTGTAGAAGCACAAATCGATGAAAGGATAGCAGCATATTGCAACTTAACTGTTTGTTTTTCCAAAGCAAATGAAGAGTGCATAATTATTAAAAAAGGGTATTTTTGGAGATGGACAGGCAGGCTGATGGGGAGGAGGTAGGCCTGTATTTTGAACTTAAAAACTCAAATGGGTTGTCACGATGCCGGCTGGCAGGTAGTGGATCCTCTGTGCCAGAGAGGGATGGCGAGGACCGCGCTAGTGGACCGGTTCTAAGCCACTACAGGTTTTCACCAGAGCCCGCCGCAAAGCGGGATGGTCTTGCTGCGGCGGTAGTGACCAGGTCGTATCCACTAGCAACGGCTCACCTCTCTGGCTGCTGAAGATGCTGAAGATAGGCGCGGTACAAGGGAGTAGGCAGAAGCAAGGTCGGACGTAGCAGAAGGTCGGGGGCAGGCGGCAAGGATCGTAGTCAGGGGCAACGGCAGGAGGTCAGGAACACGGACTAGGAACAGACAAGGGAACGCTTTCACTAGGCACAAGTGCAACAAGATCCGGCAAGGGAGTGCAGGGGAAGTGAGGTGATATAGGGAAGTGCACAGGTGGGAGCCAATTAAGCTAATTGGGAAGATTGGGCCAGGCACCATCCTTGGTGCACTGGCCCTTTAAATCGCAGAGACCCGGCGCGCGCGCGCCCTAGGGAGCGGGGCCGCGCGCGCCGGGACAGGACCGAGGGAGAGCGAGTCAGGTACGGGGGCCGGGGTGCGCATCGCGAGCGGGCGCTACCCGCATCGCGAATCGCACCCCGGCTGAAGGCGGGACCGCAGCGCACCCGGTCAGTGGATCTGACCGGGGCGCTGCAACAACGAAGATGAGGCGAGCGCTCCGGGGAGGAACGGGGACCCGGAGCGCTCGGCGTAACAGTACCCCCCCCCCTTGGGTCTCCCCCTCTTCTTGGGGCCAAAGAACCTGAGGAAAAACTCAATTTTTCCGTGATGAGGTCCGATGCAAATTAGGAGGGGTTCTGTGTGGAAACGTACGAGACAGTCCAATCTTTTATTGAAAAAACAATAGATGTAGAGGGGTCTGGCGAGACTGGTCACAGGAACGTAGAACCTGTTGATGAGAGAGGCCAAAAAAAATTTTCCTGCAGATCCGGAATCCAAGAAGAGCATAGTAGAGAAGGAGAAGGTAGAGGCAGATATCCGCACAGGCACAGTAAGGCGTGGAGAAGCAGAGTTGACATCAAGAACTGTGTCACCTTTGTGCGGAGTCAGCGTACGTCTTTCCAGGCGAGGAGGACGGATAGGACAATCCTTCAGGAAGTGTACGGTAACGGCATAGTACAGGCAAAGATTCTCCATGCGGCGTCGTGTCCTCTCTTGAGGTGTCAAGCAAGACCGGTCAACTTGCATAGCCTCCGCGGCGGGAAGCACAGGAACAGATTGCAGAGGACCAGAGGAGAGAGGAGCCGGAGAGAAAAAACGCTTCGTGCGAACAAAGTCCATATCCAGGCGGAGCTCCAGACGCCATCCGGAAGAACGCATGTCAATGCGAGTGGCTAGATGAATGAGTTCATGTAGGTCAGCAGGAGTCTCTCGTGCGGCCAGAACATCTTTAATGTTGCTGGATAGGCCTTTTTTAAAGGTCGCGCAGAGAACCTCATTATTCCAGGACAACTCGTAAGCAAGAGCACGGAACTGAATGGCGTACTCGCCAACGGAAGAAACACCCTGGGCCAGGTTCAGCAGGGCAATCTCGGCTGAAGAAGCTCGGGCAGGTTCCTCAAAGACACTTCGAATTTCCGAGAAGAAGGAGTGTACAGAGGCAGTGACGGAGTCATTGCGGTCCCAGAGCGGTGCGGCCCATGACAGGGCTTTTCCAGACAGAAGGCAGAACACGAAAGCCACCTTAGACCTTTCAGTAGGGAACTGGTCCGACATCATCTCCAAGTGCTGGGAACATTGCGAAAGAAAGCCACGGCAATACTTAGAGTCCCCATTAAATTTGTCCGGCAAGGACAGGCGAAGGCTAGGAGTGGCCACTCGCTGCGGAGGAGGTGCAGGAGCTGGCGGAGGAGAAGATTGCTGGAGAAGTTGCGACTGAAGTTGGTGCGAAATGGTGGACATTTCCGACAGCTGACGGGTTAGAAGGGCGATCTGTCGGGCTTGCTGGGCGGCCACCGTGGTGAGGTCAGCGACAACTGGCAGAGGAACTTCAGCGGGATCCATGGCCGGATCTACTGTCACGATGCCGGCTGGCAGGTAGTGGATCCTCTGTGCCAGAGAGGGATGGCGAGGACCGCGCTAGTGGACCGGTTCTAAGCCACTACAGGTTTTCACCAGAGCCCGCCGCAAAGCGGGATGGTCTTGCTGCGGCGGTAGTGACCAGGTCGTATCCACTAGCAACGGCTCACCTCTCTGGCTGCTGAAGATGCTGAAGATAGGCGCGGTACAAGGGAGTAGGCAGAAGCAAGGTCGGACGTAGCAGAAGGTCGGGGGCAGGCGGCAAGGATCGTAGTCAGGGGCAACGGCAGGAGGTCAGGAACACGGACTAGGAACAGACAAGGGAACGCTTTCACTAGGCACAAGTGCAACAAGATCCGGCAAGGGAGTGCAGGGGAAGTGAGGTGATATAGGGAAGTGCACAGGTGGGAGCCAATTAAGCTAATTGGGAAGATTGGGCCAGGCACCATCATTGGTGCACTGGCCCTTTAAATCGCAGAGACCCGGCGCGCGCGCGCCCTAGGGAGCGGGGCCGCGCGCGCCGGGACAGGACCGAGGGAGAGCGAGTCAGGTACGGGGGCCGGGGTGCGCATCGCGAGCGGGCGCTACCCGCATCGCGAATCGCACCCCGGCTGAAGGCGGGACCGCAGCGCACCCGGTCAGTGGATCTGACCGGGGCGCTGCAACAACGAAGATGAGGCGAGCGCTCCGGGGAGGAACGGGGACCCGGAGCGCTCGGCGTAACATGGGTTTTTGGGTTCAAAATATGTATTTTTCCCTTATGCTGCTATCCTTTTATAATCCATAATGTTTGGGCCAGGTAGTCTA
Organism: Hyla sarda; assembly: GCF_029499605.1. NCBI lineage: Eukaryota > Metazoa > Chordata > Amphibia > Anura > Hylidae > Hyla > Hyla sarda. The sequence goes on along the minus strand of NC_079197.1, from coordinate 76,663,442 downwards.
ATTACTTGGCGACATAATAACAGTATGAGTGCATGGTTTGGGAAAATAGATGCAGAAGGACAAATGGATGAAAGGATGGCCGCATCTGGCAACCTTACTGTTTGCTTTTTTTCAATGCAAAGGAGGAGCGTATAATTATTAAAAAGGGTATTTTTGGAGATGGACAGGCAGGCTGTAGGGGAGGAGGTAGGCCTGTATTTTGAACTTAAAAACTCAAATGGGTTTTTGGGTTCAAAATGTGTATTTTTCACTAATGCTGCTATCCTTTTATAATCCATAATTTTTGGGCATGGTAGTCTAATTACTTGGCGACATAATAACAAAATGAGTGCATGGTTTGGGAAAATAGATGCAGAAGGACAAATGGATGAAAGGATGGCCGCATCTGGCAACTTTACTGTTTGCTTTTTTTCAATGCAAAGGAGAAGCTTATAATTATTAAAAAGGGTATTTTTGGAGATGGACAGGCAGGCTGTAGGGGAGGAGGTAGGCCTGTATTTTGAACTTAAAAACTCAAATGGCTTTTTGGGTTCAAAATGTGTATTTTTCCCTCATGCTGCTATCCTTTTATAATCCATAATTTTTGGGCCAGGTAGTCTAATTACTTGGCGACATAATAACAGTATGAGTGCGTGGTTTGGGAAAATAGATGCAGAAGGACAAATGGATGAAAGGATGGCCGCATCTTGCAACTTTACTGTTTGCTTTTTTTCAATGCAAAGGAGGAGCGTATAATTATTAAAAGGGTATTTTTGGAGATGGACAGGCAGGCTGTAGGGGAGGAGGTAGGCCTGTATTTTGAACTTAAAAACTCAAATGGGTTTTTGGGTTCAAAATGTGTATTTTTCACTAATGCTGCTATCCTTTTATAAACCATAATTTTTGGGCCAGGTAGTCTAATTACTTGGCGACATAATAACAGTATGAGTGCATGGTTTGGGAAAATAGATGCAGAAGGACAAATGGATGAAAGGATGGCCGCATCTGGCAACTTTACTGTTTGCTTTTTTCAATGCAAAGGAGGAGCGTATAATTATTAAAAATGGTATTTTTGGAGACGGACAGGCAGGCTGTAGGGGAGGAGGTAGGCCTGTATTTTGAACTTAAAAACTCAAATGGGTTTTTGGGTTCAAAATGTGTATTTTTCACTAATGCTGCTATCCTTTTATAAACCATAATTTTTGGGCCAGGTAGTGTAATTACTTGGCGACATAATAACAGTATGAGTGCATGGTTTGGGAAAATAGATGCAGAAGGACAAATGGATGAAAGGATGGCCACATCTGGCAACTTTACTGTTTGCTTTTTTTCAATGCAAAGGAGAGGCGTATAATTATTAAAAATCGTATTTTTGGAGATGGACAGGCAGGCTGTAGGGGAGGAGGTAGGCCTGTATTTTGAACTTAAAAACTCAAATGGGTTTTTGGGTTCAAAATGTGTTTTTTTCACTAATGCTGCTATCCTTTTATAATTCGTAATGTTTGGGCCAGGTAGTCTAATTACTTGGCGACATAATAACAGTATGAGTGCATGGTTTGGGAAAATAGATGCAGAAGGACAAATGGATGAAAGGATGGCCGCATCTGGCAACTTAAATGTTTGCTTTTTTTCAATGCAAAGGAGGAGCGTATAATTATTAAAAAGGGTATTTTTGGAGATGGACAGGCAGGCTGTAGGGGAGGAGGTAGGCCTGTATTTTGAACTTAAAAACTCAAATGGGTTTTTGGGTTCAAAATGTTTATTTTTCCCTTATGCTGCTATCCTTTTATAATCCATAATTTTGGGGCCAGGTTGTCCGATAACTTGGCAAAGTGAAAACAGTATGAGTGTATGATGGTTTGGGAACATAGGTGTAGAAGCACAAATCGATGAAAGAATAGCAGCATATGGCAACTTAACTGTTTGTTTTTCCAAAGCAAATGAAGAGTGCATAATTATTAAAAAAGGGTATTTTGGGAGATGGACAGGCAGGCTGATGGGGAGGAGGTAGGCCTGTATTTTGAACTTAAAAACTCAAATGGGTTTTTGGGTTCAAAATATGTATTTTTCCCTTATGCTGCTATCCTTTTATAATCCATAATTTTTGGGCCAGGTAATCTAATTACTTGGCGACATAATAACAGTATGAGTGCATGGTTTGGGAAAATAGATGCAGAAGGACAAATGGATGAAAGGATGGCCGCATCTGGCACCTTTACTGTTTGCTTTTTTTCAATGCAAAGGAGGAGCGTATAATTATTAAAAAGGGTATTTTTGGAGATGGACAGGCAGGCTGTAGGGGAGGAGGTAGAAAGAAAGAAAGAAGGGGCAGCGGCACCGATTGCCGGCGCCGCTTCCCTGTTGCCTCCCCCATCCCCGGTTGTATAATTACCTGTTGCTGGGGTCGGGTCAGCGCTGCTTCAGGCCTCCGGGGTGCATCCCCTGCGTCGTTGCTATGCGCTGCATGGCGCGGCGCAATGACGAGTGACATCACTCGTCATTGCATCTCGCAACGCATAGCAATGATGTAGGGGACGCACACCGGAGGCCTGAAGCAGCGCGGACCCGACCCCGGCAACAGGTAATTATACAACTAGGGATGGGGGAGGCAACGGGGCAGCGGCGACGGCAATGGGTGCCGCTGCCCCTTATGCCCCCCTGGCTATCGGTGCCGTTGCCCCATTACCGTCGCCGCTTCTCTCCCCCTGGCTATCGGCGCTGGCAATGGGACAGCGGCACCGATAGCCAGGGGGAGAGAAGGGGCAGCGGCGCCGATAGCAGGGGGAGAGAAGCGGCGGTAGCAGGGCTCTAGACCCCAGGAAAGGCAGGGGGAGAGAAGCAGGCAGCGATGGCCTCTCTCCCCCTGCCTTTCCTGGGGGCTCTGTGGGTTGAGAAGCAGTGTATCGGGGTACACACATGCACACACACGCACCCTCATTTTATGAAGGATATTTGGGTAAAAACTTTTTTTACCCAAATATCCTTGGTAAAATGAGGGTGCGTGTTATAGGCCGGTGCGTTGTAAACCCCGATAAATACGGTAATGTTCCCTTATGCTGCTACCCTTTTATAATCCATAATTTTTGGGCCAGGTAGTCTAATTACTTGGCGACATAATAACAGTATGAGTGCATGGTTTGGGAAAATAGATGCAGAAGGACAAATGGATGAAAGGATGGCCGCATCTGGCAACTTTACTGTTTGCTTTTTTTCAATGCAAAGGAGAAGCGTATAATTATTAAAAATCGTAGTTTTGGAGATGGACAGGCAGGCTGTAGGGGAGGAGGTAGGCCTGTATTTTGAACTTAAAAACTCAAATTGGTTTTTGGGTTCAAAATGTGTTTTTTTCACTAATGCTGCTATCCTTTTATAATTCATAATGTTTGGGCCAGGTAGTCTAATTACTTGGCGACATAATAACAGTATGAGTGCGTGGTTTGGGAAAATAGATGCAGAAGGACAAATGGATGAAAGGATGGCCGCATCTGGCAACTTTACTGTTTGCTTTTTTTCAATGCAAAGGAGGAGCGTATAATTATTAAAAGGCTATTTTTGGAGATGGACAGGCAGGCTGTAGGGGAGGAGGTAGGCCTGTATTTTGAACTTAAAAACTCAAATGGGTTTTTGGGTTCAAAATGTGTATTTTTCCCTTATGCTGCTATCCTTTTATAATCCATAATTTTGGGGCCAGGTTGTCCGATAACTTGGCAAAGTGAAAACAGTATGAGTGTATGATGGTTTGGGAACATAGGTGTAGAAGCACAAATCGATGAAAGGATAGCAGCATATGGCAACTTAACTGTTTGTTTTTCCAAAGCAAATGAAGAGTGCATAATTATTAAAAAAGGGTATTTTTGGAGATGGACAGGCAGGCTGATGGGGAGGAGGTAGGCCTGTATTTTGAACTTAAAAACTCAAATGGGTTTTTGGGTTCAAAATATGTATTTTTCCCTTATGCTGCTATCCTTTTATAATCCATAATGTTTGGGCCAGGTAGTCTAATTACTTGGCGACATAATAACAGTATGAGTGCATGGTTTGGGAAAATAGATGCAGAAGGACAAATGGATGAAAGGATGGCCGCATCTGGCAACCTTACTGTTTGTTTTTTTCAATGCAAAGGAGGAGCGTATAATTATTAAAAAGGGTATTTTTGGAGATGGACAGGCAGGCTGTAGGGGAGGAGGTAGGCCTGTATTTTGAACTTAAAAACTCAAATGGGTTTTTGGGTTCAAAATGTGTATTTTTCACTAATGCTGCTATCCTTTTATAATCCATAATTTTTGGGCATGGTAGTCTAATTACTTGGCGACATAATAACAAAATGAGTGCATGGTTTGGGAAAATAGATGCAGAAGGACAAATGGATGAAAGGATGGCCGCATCTGGCAACTTTACTGTTTACTTTTTTTCAATGCAAAGGATAAGCGTATAATTATTAATAGGCTATTTTTGGAGATGGACAGGCAGGCTGTAGGGGAGGAGGTAGGCCTGTATTTTGAACTTAAAAACTCAAATGGGTTTTTGGGTTCAAAATGTGTATTTTTCCCTTATGCTGCTATCCTTTAATAATCCATAATTTTGGGGCCAGGTTGTCCGATAACTTGGCAAAGTGAAAACAGTATGAGTGTATGATGGTTACCCCTGCTATCGGCGCTGCTGCCCCTTATCTCCCCCTGGCTATCAGTGCCGCTGCCCCATTGCCGGCGCCGATAGCCAGGGGGAGAGAAACGGCGCTGGCAATGGGGCAGCGATGTCGACAGACAGGGGGAAAGAAGGGGCAGCGGCACCCATTGCCGGCGCCGCTGCCCCGTTGCCTCCCCCATCCCCGGTTGTATAATTACCTGTTGCTGGGGTCAGGTCAGCGCTGCTTCAGACCTCCGGTGTGCATTCCCTGCATCGTTGCTATGCTTTGCATGGCGCGGCGCAATGATGAGAGACGTCACTCGTCATTGCGTCTCGCAACTTATAGCAATGATGCAGGGGACGCACAACAGAGGCCTGAAGCAGCTCGGACCCGACCCCGGCAACAGGTAATTATACAACTAGGGATGGGGGAGGCAACGGGGCAGCGGCGCCGGCAATGGGTGCCGCTGCCCCTTATGCCCCCCTGGCTATCGGTGCCGTTGCCCCATTACCGGCGCCGCTTCTCTCCCCCTGGCTATCGGCGCTGGCAATGGGACAGCGGCACCGATAGCCAGGGGGAGAGAAGGGGCAGCGGCGCCGATAGCAGGGGGAGAGAAGCAAAGTAGCAGGGCTCTAGACCCCAGGAAAGGCAGGGGGAGAGAAGCAGGCAGCGACTGCCTCTCTCCCCCTGCCTTTCCTGGGGGCTCTGTGGGTTGAGAAGCAGTGTATCGGGGTACACACATGCACACACACGCACCCTCATTTTATGAAGGATATTTGGGTAAAAACTTTTTTTACCCAAATATCCTTGGTAAAATGAGGGTGCTTGTTATAGGCCAGTGCGATGTACACCCCGATAAATACGGTAATGTTCCCTTATGCTGCTACCCTTTTATAATCCATAATTTTTGGGCCAGGTAGTCTAATTACTTGGCGACATAATAACAGTATGAGTGCATGGTTTGGGAAAATGGATGCAGAAGGACAAATGGATGAAAGGATGGCCGCATCTGGCAACTTTACTGTTTGCTTTTTTTCAATGCAAAGGAGGAGCGTATAATTATTAAAAATGGTATTTTTGGAGATGGACAGGCAGGCTGTAGGGGAGGAGGTAGGCCTGTATTTTGAACTTAAAAACTCAAATGGGTTTTTGGGTTCAAAATGTGTTTTTTTCACTAATGCTGCTATCCTTTTATAATCCATAATTTTTGGGCAAGGTAGTCTAATTACTTGGCGACATAATAACAGTATGAGTGCATGGTTTGGGAAAATAGATGCAGAAGGACAAATGGATGAAAGGATGGCCGCATCTGGCAACTTTACTGTTTGCTTTTTTTCAATGCAAAGGAGGAGCGTATAATTATTAAAAGGGTATTTTTGGAGATGGACAGGCAGGCTGTAGGGGAGGAGGTAGGCCTGTATTTTGAACTTAAAAACTCAAATGGGTTTTTGGGTTCAAAATGTGTATTTTTCACTAATGCTGCTATCCTTTTATAAACCATAATTTTTGGGCCAGGTAGTCTAATTACTTGGCGTCATAATAACAGCATGAGTGCATGGTTTGGGAAAATAGATGCAGAAGGACAAATGGATGAAAGGATGGCCGCATCTGGCAACTTTACTGTTTGCTTTTTTTCAATGCAAAGGAGAGGCGTATAATTATTAAAAATCGTATTTTTGGAGATGGACAGGCAGGCTGTAGGGAAGGAGGTAGGCCTGTATTTTGAACTTAAAAACTCAAATGGGTTTTTGGGTTCAAAATGTGTTTTTTTCACTAATGCTGCTATCCTTTTATAATCCATAATTTTGGGGCCAGGTTGTCTGATAACTTGGCAAAGTGAAAACAGTATGAGTGTATGATGGTTTGGGAACATAGGTGTAGAAGCACAAATCGATGAAAGGATAGCAGCATATGGCAACTTAACTGTTTGTTTTTCCAAAGCAAATGAAGAGTGCATAATTATTAAAAAAGGGTATTTTTGGAGATGGACAGGCAGGCTGATGGGGAGGAGGTAGGCCTGTATTTTGAACTTAAAAACTCAAATGGGTTTTTGGGTTCAAAATATGTATTTTTCCCTTATGCTGCTATCCTTTTATAATCCATAATTTTTGGGCCAGGTAGTCTAATTACTTGGCGACATAATAACAGTATGAGTGCATGGTTTGGGAAAATAGATGCAGAAGGACAAATGGATGAAAGGATGGCCGCATCTGGCACCTTTACTGTTTGCTTTTTTTCAATGCAAAGGAGGAGCGTATAATTATTAAAAAGGGTATTTTTGGAGATGGACAGGCAGGCTGTAGGGGAGGAGGTAGAAAGAAAGAAAGAAGGGGCAGCGGCACCCATTGCCGGCGCCGCTTCCCTGTTGCCTCCCCCATCCCCGGTTGTATAATTACCTGTTGCTGGGGTCGGGTCAGCGCTGCTTCAGGACTCCGGGGTGCATCCCCTGCGTCGTTGCTATGCGCTGCATGGCGCGGCGCAATGACGAGTGACATCACTCGTCATTGCGTCTCGCAACGCATAGCAATGATGTAGGGGACGCACACCGGAGGCCTGAAGCAGCGCGGACCCGACCCCGGCAACAGGTTATTATACAACTAGGGATGGGGGAGGCAACGGGGCAGCAGCGACGGCAATGGGTGCCGCTGCCCCTTATCTCCCCCTGGCTATCGGTGCAGCTGCCCCATTGCCGACACCGCTTCTCTTCCCCTGGCTATCGGCGCTGGCCATAGGACAGCGGCAACGATAGCCAGGGGGAGAGAAGGGGCAGCGGCGCCAATAGCAGGGGGAGAGAAGCGGCGGTAGCAGGGTTCTAGACCCCAGGAAAGGCAGGGGGAGAGAAGCAGGCAGCGACGGCCTCTCTCCCCCTGCCTTTCCTGGGGGCTCTGTGGGGTGAGAAGCAGTGTATTGGGGTATACACATGCACACACACGCACCCTCATTTTATGAAGGATATTTGGGTAAAAAAATTCTTTTACCCAAATATCCTTGATAAAATGAGGGTGTATGTTATAGGCGGATGCGTGGTACACCCCGATAAATACGGTAATGTTCCTTTATGCTGCTACCCTTTTATAATCCATAATTTTTGGGCCAGGTAGTCTAATTACTTGGCGACATAATAACAGTATGAGTGCATGGTTTGGGAAAATAGATGCAGAAGGACAAATGGATGAAAGGATGGCCGCATCTGGCAACTTTACTGTTTGCTTTTTTTCAATGCAAAGGAGGAGCGTATAATTATTAAAAGGCTATTTTTGGAGATGGACAGGCAGGCTGTAGGGGAGGAGGTAGGCCTGTATTTTGAACTTAAAAACTCAAATGGGTTTTTGGGTTCAAAATGTGTATTTTTCACTAATGCTGCTATCCTTTTATAATCCATAATTTTTGGGCATGGTAGTCTAATTACTTGGCGACATAATAACAAAATGAGTGCATGGTTTGGGAAAATAGATGCAGAAGGACAAATGGATGAAAGGATGGCCGCATCTGGCAACTTTACTGTTTACTTTTTTTCAATGCAAAGGATAAGCGTATAATTATTAATAGGCTATTTTTGGAGATGGACAGGCAGGCTGTAGGGGAGGAGGTAGGCCTGTATTTTGAACTTAAAAACTCAAATGGGTTTTTGGGTTCAAAATGTGTATTTTTCCCTTATGCTGCTATCCTTTAATAATCCATAATTTTGGGGCCAGGTTGTCCGATAACTTGGCAAAGTGAAAACAGTATGAGTGTATGATGGTTACCCCTGCTATCGGCGCTGCTGCCCCTTATCTCCCCCTGGCTATCAGTGCCGCTGCCCCATTGCCGGCGCCGATAGCCAGGGGGAGAGAAACGGCGCCGGCAATGAGTCAGCGATGTCGACAGACAGGGGGAAAGAAGGGGCAGCGGCACCCATTGCCGGCGCCGCTGCCCCGTTGCCTCCCCTATCACCGGTTGTATAATTACCTGTTGCTGTGGTCGGGTCAGCGCTGCTTCAGACCTCCGGTGTGCATTCCCTGCATCGTTGCTATGCTTTGCATGGCGCGGCGCAATGATGAGAGACGTCACTCGTCATTGCGTCTCGCAACTTATAGCAATGATGCAGGGGACGCACAACAGAGGCCTGAAGCAGCTCGGACCCGACCCCGGCAACAGGTAATTATACAACTAGGGATGGGGGAGGCAACGGGGCAGCGGCGCCGGCAATGGGTGCCGCTGCCCCTTATGCCCCCCTGGCTATCGGTGCCGTTGCCCCATTACCGGCGCCGCTTCTCTCCCCCTGGCTATCGGCGCTGGCAATGGGACAGCGGCACCGATAGCCAGGGGGAGAGAAGGGGCAGCGGCGCCGATAGCAGGGGGAGAGAAGCGGCGGTAGCAGGGCTCTAGACCCCAGGAAAGGCAGGGGAGAGAAGCAGGCAGCGACGGCCTCTCTCCCCCTGCCTTTCCTGGGGGCTCTGTGGGTTGAGAAGCAGTGTATCGGGGTATACACATGCACACACACGCACCCTCATTTTATGAAGGATATTTGGGTGAAAAAATTTTTTTACCCAAATATCCTTGGTAAAATGAGGGTGCGTGTTAAAGGCCAGTGCGATGTACACCCCGATAAATACGGTAATGTTCCCTTATGCTGCCACCCTTTTATAATCCATAATTTTTGGGCCAGGTAGTCTAATTACTTGGCGACATAATAACAGTATGAGTGCATGGTTTGGGAAAATGGATGCAGAAGGACAAATGGATGAAAGGATGGCCGCATCTGGCAACTTTACTGTTTGCTTTTTTTCAATGCAAAGGAGGAGCGTATAATTATTAAAAATGGTATTTTTGGAGATGGACAGGCAGGCTGTAGGGGAGGAGGTAGGCCTGTATTTTGAACTGAAAAACTCAAATGGGTTTTTGGGTTCAAAATGTGTTTTTTTCACAAATGCTGCTATCCTTTTATAATCCATAATTTTTGGGCAAGGTAGTCTAATTACTTGGCGACATAATAACAGTATGAGTGCATGGTTTGGGAAAATAGATGCAGAAGGACAAATGGATGAAAGGATGGCCGCATCTGGCAACTTTACTGTTTGCTTTTTTTCAATGCAAAGGAGGAGCGTATAATTATTAAAAGGGTATTTTTGGAGATGGACAGGCAGGCTGATGGGGAGGAGGTAGGCCTGTATTTTGAACTTAAAAACTCAAATGGGTTTTTGGGTTCAAAATATGTATTTTTCCCTTATGCTGCTATCCTTTTATAATCCATAATGTTTGGGCCAGGTAGTCTAATTACTTGGCGACATAATAACAGTATGAGTGCATGGTTTGGGAAAATAGATGCAGAAGGACAAATGGATGAAAGGATGGCCGCATCTGGCAACCTTACTGTTTGCTTTTTTTCAATGCAAAGGAGGAGCGTATAATTATTAAAAAGGGTATTTTTGGAGATGGACAGGCAGGCTGTAGGGGAGGAGGTAGGCCTGTATTTTGAACTTAAAAACTCAAATGGGTTTTTGGGTTCAAAATGTGTATTTTTCACTAATGCTGCTATCCTTTTATAATCCATAATTTTTGGGCATGGTAGTCTAATTACTTGGCGACATAATAACAAAATGAGTGCATGGTTTGGGAAAATAGATGCAGAAGGACAAATGGATGAAAGGATGGCCGCATCTGGCAACTTTACTGTTTGCTTTTTTTCAATGCAAAGGAGAAGCTTATAATTATTAAAAAGGGTATTTTTGGAGATGGACAGGCAGGCTGTAGGGGAGGAGGTAGGCCTGTATTTTGAACTTAAAAACTCAAATGGCTTTTTGGGTTCAAAATGTGTATTTTTCCCTCATGCTGCTATCCTTTTATAATCCATAATTTTTGGGCCAGGTAGTCTAATTACTTGGCGACATAATAACAGTATGAGTGCGTGGTTTGGGAAAATAGATGCAGAAGGACAAATGGATGAAAGGATGGCCGCATCTTGCAACTTTACTGTTTGCTTTTTTTCAATGCAAAGGAGGAGCGTATAATTATTAAAAGGGTATTTTTGGAGATGGACAGGCAGGCTGTAGGGGAGGAGGTAGGCCTGTATTTTGAACTTAAAAACTCAAATGGGTTTTTGGGTTCAAAATGTGTATTTTTCACTAATGCTGCTATCCTTTTATAAACCATAATTTTTGGGCCAGGTAGTCTAATTACTTGGCGACATAATAACAGTATGAGTGCATGGTTTGGGAAAATAGATGCAGAAGGACAAATGGATGAAAGGATGGCCGCATCTGGCAACTTTACTGTTTGCTTTTTTCAATGCAAAGGAGGAGCGTATAATTATTAAAAATGGTATTTTTGGAGACGGACAGGCAGGCTGTAGGGGAGGAGGTAGGCCTGTATTTTGAACTTAAAAACTCAAATGGGTTTTTGGGTTCAAAATGTGTATTTTTCACTAATGCTGCTATCCTTTTATAAACCATAATTTTTGGGCCAGGTAGTGTAATTACTTGGCGACATAATAACAGTATGAGTGCATGGTTTGGGAAAATAGATGCAGAAGGACAAATGGATGAAAGGATGGCCACATCTGGCAACTTTACTGTTTGCTTTTTTTCAATGCAAAGGAGAGGCGTATAATTATTAAAAATCGTATTTTTGGAGATGGACAGGCAGGCTGTAGGGGAGGAGGTAGGCCTGTATTTTGAACTTAAAAACTCAAATGGGTTTTTGGGTTCAAAATGTGTTTTTTTCACTAATGCTGCTATCCTTTTATAATTCGTAATGTTTGGGCCAGGTAGTCTAATTACTTGGCGACATAATAACAGTATGAGTGCATGGTTTGGGAAAATAGATGCAGAAGGACAAATGGATGAAAGGATGGCCGCATCTGGCAACTTAAATGTTTGCTTTTTTTCAATGCAAAGGAGGAGCGTATAATTATTAAAAAGGGTATTTTTGGAGATGGACAGGCAGGCTGTAGGGGAGGAGGTAGGCCTGTATTTTGAACTTAAAAACTCAAATGGGTTTTTGGGTTCAAAATGTTTATTTTTCCCTTATGCTGCTATCCTTTTATAATCCATAATTTTGGGGCCAGGTTGTCCGATAACTTGGCAAAGTGAAAACAGTATGAGTGTATGATGGTTTGGGAACATAGGTGTAGAAGCACAAATCGATGAAAGAATAGCAGCATATGGCAACTTAACTGTTTGTTTTTCCAAAGCAAATGAAGAGTGCATAATTATTAAAAAAGGGTATTTTGGGAGATGGACAGGCAGGCTGATGGGGAGGAGGTAGGCCTGTATTTTGAACTTAAAAACTCAAATGGGTTTTTGGGTTCAAAATATGTATTTTTCCCTTATGCTGCTATCCTTTTATAATCCATAATTTTTGGGCCAGGTAGTCTAATTACTTGGCGACATAATAACAGTATGAGTGCATGGTTTGGGAAAATAGATGCAGAAGGACAAATGGATGAAAGGATGGCCGCATCTGGCACCTTTACTGTTTGCTTTTTTTCAATGCAAAGGAGGAGCGTATAATTATTAAAAAGGGTATTTTTGGAGATGGACAGGCAGGCTGTAGGGGAGGAGGTAGAAAGAAAGAAAGAAGGGGCAGCGGCACCGATTGCCGGCGCCGCTTCCCTGTTGCCTCCCCCATCCCCGGTTGTATAATTACCTGTTGCTGGGGTCGGGTCAGCGCTGCTTCAGGCCTCCGGGGTGCATCCCCTGCGTCGTTGCTATGCGCTGCATGGCGCGGCGCAATGACGAGTGACATCACTCGTCATTGCATCTCGCAACGCATAGCAATGATGTAGGGGACGCACACCGGAGGCCTGAAGCAGCGCGGACCCGACCCCGGCAACAGGTAATTATACAACTAGGGATGGGGGAGGCAACGGGGCAGCGGCGACGGCAATGGGTGCCGCTGCCCCTTATGCCCCCCTGGCTATCGGTGCCGTTGCCCCATTACCGTCGCCGCTTCTCTCCCCCTGGCTATCGGCGCTGGCAATGGGACAGCGGCACCGATAGCCAGGGGGAGAGAAGGGGCAGCGGCGCCGATAGCAGGGGGAGAGAAGCGGCGGTAGCAGGGCTCTAGACCCCAGGAAAGGCAGGGGGAGAGAAGCAGGCAGCGATGGCCTCTCTCCCCCTGCCTTTCCTGGGGGCTCTGTGGGTTGAGAAGCAGTGTATCGGGGTACACACATGCACACACACGCACCCTCATTTTATGAAGGATATTTGGGTAAAAACTTTTTTTACCCAAATATCCTTGGTAAAATGAGGGTGCGTGTTATAGGCCGGTGCGTTGTAAACCCCGATAAATACGGTAATGTTCCCTTATGCTGCTACCCTTTTATAATCCATAATTTTTGGGCCAGGTAGTCTAATTACTTGGCGACATAATAACAGTATGAGTGCATGGTTTGGGAAAATAGATGCAGAAGGACAAATGGATGAAAGGATGGCCGCATCTGGCAACTTTACTGTTTGCTTTTTTTCAATGCAAAGGAGAAGCGTATAATTATTAAAAATCGTAGTTTTGGAGATGGACAGGCAGGCTGTAGGGGAGGAGGTAGGCCTGTATTTTGAACTTAAAAACTCAAATTGGTTTTTGGGTTCAAAATGTGTTTTTTTCACTAATGCTGCTATCCTTTTATAATTCATAATGTTTGGGCCAGGTAGTCTAATTACTTGGCGACATAATAACAGTATGAGTGCGTGGTTTGGGAAAATAGATGCAGAAGGACAAATGGATGAAAGGATGGCCGCATCTGGCAACTTTACTGTTTGCTTTTTTTCAATGCAAAGGAGGAGCGTATAATTATTAAAAGGCTATTTTTGGAGATGGACAGGCAGGCTGTAGGGGAGGAGGTAGGCCTGTATTTTGAACTTAAAAACTCAAATGGGTTTTTGGGTTCAAAATGTGTATTTTTCCCTTATGCTGCTATCCTTTTATAATCCATAATTTTGGGGCCAGGTTGTCCGATAACTTGGCAAAGTGAAAACAGTATGAGTGTATGATGGTTTGGGAACATAGGTGTAGAAGCACAAATCGATGAAAGGATAGCAGCATATGGCAACTTAACTGTTTGTTTTTCCAAAGCAAATGAAGAGTGCATAATTATTAAAAAAGGGTATTTTTGGAGATGGACAGGCAGGCTGATGGGGAGGAGGTAGGCCTGTATTTTGAACTTAAAAACTCAAATGGGTTTTTGGGTTCAAAATATGTATTTTTCCCTTATGCTGCTATCCTTTTATAATCCATAATGTTTGGGCCAGGTAGTCTAATTACTTGGCGACATAATAACAGTATGAGTGCATGGTTTGGGAAAATAGATGCAGAAGGACAAATGGATGAAAGGATGGCCGCATCTGGCAACCTTACTGTTTGTTTTTTTCAATGCAAAGGAGGAGCGTATAATTATTAAAAAGGGTATTTTTGGAGATGGACAGGCAGGCTGTAGGGGAGGAGGTAGGCCTGTATTTTGAACTTAAAAACTCAAATGGGTTTTTGGGTTCAAAATGTGTATTTTTCACTAATGCTGCTATCCTTTTATAATCCATAATTTTTGGGCATGGTAGTCTAATTACTTGGCGACATAATAACAAAATGAGTGCATGGTTTGGGAAAATAGATGCAGAAGGACAAATGGATGAAAGGATGGCCGCATCTGGCAACTTTACTGTTTACTTTTTTTCAATGCAAAGGATAAGCGTATAATTATTAATAGGCTATTTTTGGAGATGGACAGGCAGGCTGTAGGGGAGGAGGTAGGCCTGTATTTTGAACTTAAAAACTCAAATGGGTTTTTGGGTTCAAAATGTGTATTTTTCCCTTATGCTGCTATCCTTTAATAATCCATAATTTTGGGGCCAGGTTGTCCGATAACTTGGCAAAGTGAAAACAGTATGAGTGTATGATGGTTACCCCTGCTATCGGCGCTGCTGCCCCTTATCTCCCCCTGGCTATCAGTGCCGCTGCCCCATTGCCGGCGCCGATAGCCAGGGGGAGAGAAACGGCGCTGGCAATGGGGCAGCGATGTCGACAGACAGGGGGAAAGAAGGGGCAGCGGCACCCATTGCCGGCGCCGCTGCCCCGTTGCCTCCCCCATCCCCGGTTGTATAATTACCTGTTGCTGGGGTCGGGTCAGCGCTGCTTCAGACCTCCGGTGTGCATTCCCTGCATCGTTGCTATGCTTTGCATGGCGCGGCGCAATGATGAGAGACGTCACTCGTCATTGCGTCTCGCAACTTATAGCAATGATGCAGGGGACGCACAACAGAGGCCTGAAGCAGCTCGGACCCGACCCCGGCAACAGGTAATTATACAACTAGGGATGGGGGAGGCAACGGGGCAGCGGCGCCGGCAATGGGTGCCGCTGCCCCTTATGCCCCCCTGGCTATCGGTGCCGTTGCCCCATTACCGGCGCCGCTTCTCTCCCCCTGGCTATCGGCGCTGGCAATGGGACAGCGGCACCGATAGCCAGGGGGAGAGAAGGGGCAGCGGCGCCGATAGCAGGGGGAGAGAAGCAAAGTAGCAGGGCTCTAGACCCCAGGAAAGGCAGGGGGAGAGAAGCAGGCAGCGACTGCCTCTCTCCCCCTGCCTTTCCTGGGGGCTCTGTGGGTTGAGAAGCAGTGTATCGGGGTACACACATGCACACACACGCACCCTCATTTTATGAAGGATATTTGGGTAAAAACTTTTTTTACCCAAATATCCTTGGTAAAATGAGGGTGCTTGTTATAGGCCAGTGCGATGTACACCCCGATAAATACGGTAATGTTCCCTTATGCTGCTACCCTTTTATAATCCATAATTTTTGGGCCAGGTAGTCTAATTACTTGGCGACATAATAACAGTATGAGTGCATGGTTTGGGAAAATGGATGCAGAAGGACAAATGGATGAAAGGATGGCCGCATCTGGCAACTTTACTGTTTGCTTTTTTTCAATGCAAAGGAGGAGCGTATAATTATTAAAAATGGTATTTTTGGAGATGGACAGGCAGGCTGTAGGGGAGGAGGTAGGCCTGTATTTTGAACTTAAAAACTCAAATGGGTTTTTGGGTTCAAAATGTGTTTTTTTCACTAATGCTGCTATCCTTTTATAATCCATAATTTTTGGGCAAGGTAGTCTAATTACTTGGCGACATAATAACAGTATGAGTGCATGGTTTGGGAAAATAGATGCAGAAGGACAAATGGATGAAAGGATGGCCGCATCTGGCAACTTTACTGTTTGCTTTTTTTCAATGCAAAGGAGGAGCGTATAATTATTAAAAGGGTATTTTTGGAGATGGACAGGCAGGCTGTAGGGGAGGAGGTAGGCCTGTATTTTGAACTTAAAAACTCAAATGGGTTTTTGGGTTCAAAATGTGTATTTTTCACTAATGCTGCTATCCTTTTATAAACCATAATTTTTGGGCCAGGTAGTCTAATTACTTGGCGTCATAATAACAGCATGAGTGCATGGTTTGGGAAAATAGATGCAGAAGGACAAATGGATGAAAGGATGGCCGCATCTGGCAACTTTACTGTTTGCTTTTTTTCAATGCAAAGGAGAGGCGTATAATTATTAAAAATCGTATTTTTGGAGATGGACAGGCAGGCTGTAGGGAAGGAGGTAGGCCTGTATTTTGAACTTAAAAACTCAAATGGGTTTTTGGGTTCAAAATGTGTTTTTTTCACTAATGCTGCTATCCTTTTATAATCCATAATTTTGGGGCCAGGTTGTCTGATAACTTGGCAAAGTGAAAACAGTATGAGTGTATGATGGTTTGGGAACATAGGTGTAGAAGCACAAATCGATGAAAGGATAGCAGCATATGGCAACTTAACTGTTTGTTTTTCCAAAGCAAATGAAGAGTGCATAATTATTAAAAAAGGGTATTTTTGGAGATGGACAGGCAGGCTGATGGGGAGGAGGTAGGCCTGTATTTTGAACTTAAAAACTCAAATGGGTTTTTGGGTTCAAAATATGTATTTTTCCCTTATGCTGCTATCCTTTTATAATCCATAATTTTTGGGCCAGGTAGTCTAATTACTTGGCGACATAATAACAGTATGAGTGCATGGTTTGGGAAAATAGATGCAGAAGGACAAATGGATGAAAGGATGGCCGCATCTGGCACCTTTACTGTTTGCTTTTTTTCAATGCAAAGGAGGAGCGTATAATTATTAAAAAGGGTATTTTTGGAGATGGACAGGCAGGCTGTAGGGGAGGAGGTAGAAAGAAAGAAAGAAGGGGCAGCGGCACCCATTGCCGGCGCCGCTTCCCTGTTGCCTCCCCCATCCCCGGTTGTATAATTACCTGTTGCTGGGGTCGGGTCAGCGCTGCTTCAGGACTCCGGGGTGCATCCCCTGCGTCGTTGCTATGCGCTGCATGGCGCGGCGCAATGACGAGTGACATCACTCGTCATTGCGTCTCGCAACGCATAGCAATGATGTAGGGGACGCACACCGGAGGCCTGAAGCAGCGCGGACCCGACCCCGGCAACAGGTTATTATACAACTAGGGATGGGGGAGGCAACGGGGCAGCAGCGACGGCAATGGGTGCCGCTGCCCCTTATCTCCCCCTGGCTATCGGTGCAGCTGCCCCATTGCCGACACCGCTTCTCTTCCCCTGGCTATCGGCGCTGGCCATAGGACAGCGGCAACGATAGCCAGGGGGAGAGAAGGGGCAGCGGCGCCAATAGCAGGGGGAGAGAAGCGGCGGTAGCAGGGTTCTAGACCCCAGGAAAGGCAGGGGGAGAGAAGCAGGCAGCGACGGCCTCTCTCCCCCTGCCTTTCCTGGGGGCTCTGTGGGGTGAGAAGCAGTGTATTGGGGTATACACATGCACACACACGCACCCTCATTTTATGAAGGATATTTGGGTAAAAAAATTCTTTTACCCAAATATCCTTGATAAAATGAGGGTGTATGTTATAGGCGGATGCGTGGTACACCCCGATAAATACGGTAATGTTCCTTTATGCTGCTACCCTTTTATAATCCATAATTTTTGGGCCAGGTAGTCTAATTACTTGGCGACATAATAACAGTATGAGTGCATGGTTTGGGAAAATAGATGCAGAAGGACAAATGGATGAAAGGATGGCCGCATCTGGCAACTTTACTGTTTGCTTTTTTTCAATGCAAAGGAGGAGCGTATAATTATTAAAAGGCTATTTTTGGAGATGGACAGGCAGGCTGTAGGGGAGGAGGTAGGCCTGTATTTTGAACTTAAAAACTCAAATGGGTTTTTGGGTTCAAAATGTGTATTTTTCACTAATGCTGCTATCCTTTTATAATCCATAATTTTTGGGCATGGTAGTCTAATTACTTGGCGACATAATAACAAAATGAGTGCATGGTTTGGGAAAATAGATGCAGAAGGACAAATGGATGAAAGGATGGCCGCATCTGGCAACTTTACTGTTTACTTTTTTTCAATGCAAAGGATAAGCGTATAATTATTAATAGGCTATTTTTGGAGATGGACAGGCAGGCTGTAGGGGAGGAGGTAGGCCTGTATTTTGAACTTAAAAACTCAAATGGGTTTTTGGGTTCAAAATGTGTATTTTTCCCTTATGCTGCTATCCTTTAATAATCCATAATTTTGGGGCCAGGTTGTCCGATAACTTGGCAAAGTGAAAACAGTATGAGTGTATGATGGTTACCCCTGCTATCGGCGCTGCTGCCCCTTATCTCCCCCTGGCTATCAGTGCCGCTGCCCCATTGCCGGCGCCGATAGCCAGGGGGAGAGAAACGGCGCCGGCAATGAGTCAGCGATGTCGACAGACAGGGGGAAAGAAGGGGCAGCGGCACCCATTGCCGGCGCCGCTGCCCCGTTGCCTCCCCTATCACCGGTTGTATAATTACCTGTTGCTGTGGTCGGGTCAGCGCTGCTTCAGACCTCCGGTGTGCATTCCCTGCATCGTTGCTATGCTTTGCATGGCGCGGCGCAATGATGAGAGACGTCACTCGTCATTGCGTCTCGCAACTTATAGCAATGATGCAGGGGACGCACAACAGAGGCCTGAAGCAGCTCGGACCCGACCCCGGCAACAGGTAATTATACAACTAGGGATGGGGGAGGCAACGGGGCAGCGGCGCCGGCAATGGGTGCCGCTGCCCCTTATGCCCCCCTGGCTATCGGTGCCGTTGCCCCATTACCGGCGCCGCTTCTCTCCCCCTGGCTATCGGCGCTGGCAATGGGACAGCGGCACCGATAGCCAGGGGGAGAGAAGGGGCAGCGGCGCCGATAGCAGGGGGAGAGAAGCGGCGGTAGCAGGGCTCTAGACCCCAGGAAAGGCAGGGGAGAGAAGCAGGCAGCGACGGCCTCTCTCCCCCTGCCTTTCCTGGGGGCTCTGTGGGTTGAGAAGCAGTGTATCGGGGTATACACATGCACACACACGCACCCTCATTTTATGAAGGATATTTGGGTGAAAAATTTTTTTTACCCAAATATCCTTGGTAAAATGAGGGTGCGTGTTAAAGGCCAGTGCGATGTACACCCCGATAAATACGGTAATGTTCCCTTATGCTGCCACCCTTTTATAATCCATAATTTTTGGGCCAGGTAGTCTAATTACTTGGCGACATAATAACAGTATGAGTGCATGGTTTGGGAAAATGGATGCAGAAGGACAAATGGATGAAAGGATGGCCGCATCTGGCAACTTTACTGTTTGCTTTTTTTCAATGCAAAGGAGGAGCGTATAATTATTAAAAATGGTATTTTTGGAGATGGACAGGCAGGCTGTAGGGGAGGAGGTAGGCCTGTATTTTGAACTGAAAAACTCAAATGGGTTTTTGGGTTCAAAATGTGTTTTTTTCACAAATGCTGCTATCCTTTTATAATCCATAATTTTTGGGCAAGGTAGTCTAATTACTTGGCGACATAATAACAGTATGAGTGCATGGTTTGGGAAAATAGATGCAGAAGGACAAATGGATGAAAGGATGGCCGCATCTGGCAACTTTACTGTTTGCTTTTTTTCAATGCAAAGGAGGAGCGTATAATTATTAAAAGGGTATTTTTGGAGATGGACAGGCAGGCTGATGGGGAGGAGGTAGGCCTGTATTTTGAACTTAAAAACTCAAATGGGTTTTTGGGTTCAAAATATGTATTTTTCCCTTATGCTGCTATCCTTTTATAATCCATAATGTTTGGGCCAGGTAGTCTAATTACTTGGCGACATAATAACAGTATGAGTGCATGGTTTGGGAAAATAGATGCAGAAGGACAAATGGATGAAAGGATGGCCGCATCTGGCAACCTTACTGTTTGCTTTTTTTCAATGCAAAGGAGGAGCGTATAATTATTAAAAAGGGTATTTTTGGAGATGGACAGGCAGGCTGTAGGGGAGGAGGTAGGCCTGTATTTTGAACTTAAAAACTCAAATGGGTTTTTGGGTTCAAAATGTGTATTTTTCACTAATGCTGCTATCCTTTTATAATCCATAATTTTTGGGCATGGTAGTCTAATTACTTGGCGACATAATAACAAAATGAGTGCATGGTTTGGGAAAATAGATGCAGAAGGACAAATGGATGAAAGGATGGCCGCATCTGGCAACTTTACTGTTTACTTTTTTTCAATGCAAAGGATAAGCGTATAATTATTAATAGGCTATTTTTGGAGATGGACAGGCAGGCTGTAGGGGAGGAGGTAGGCCTGTATTTTGAACTTAAAAACTCAAATGGGTTTTTGGGTTCAAAATGTGTATTTTTCCCTTATGCTGCTATCCTTTAATAATCCATAATTTTGGGGCCAGGTTGTCCGATAACTTGGCAAAGTGAAAACAGTATGAGTGTATGATGGTTACCCCTGCTATCGGCGCTGCTGCCCCTTATCTCCCCCTGGCTATCAGTGCCGCTGCCCCATTGCCGGCGCCGATAGCCAGGGGGAGAGAAACGGCGCCGGCAATGGGGCAGCGATGTCGACAGACAGGGGGAAAGAAGGGGCAGCGGCACCCATTGCCGGCGCCGCTGCCCCGTTGCCTCCCCCATCACCGGTTGTATAATTACCTGTTGCTGGGGTCGGGTCAGCGCTGCTTCAGACCTCCGGTGTGCATTCCCTGCATCGTTGCTATGCTTTGCATGGCGCGGCGCAATGATGAGAGACGTCACTCGTCATTGCGTCTCGCAACTTATAGCAATGATGCAGGGGACGCACAACAGAGGCCTGAAGCAGCTCGGACCCGACCCCGGCAACAGGTAATTATACAACTAGGGATGGGGGAGGCAACGGGGCAGCGGCGCCGGCAATGGGTGCCGCTGCCCCTTATGCCCCCCTGGCTATCGGTGCCGTTGCCCCATTACCGGCGCCGCTTCTCTCCCCCTGGCTATCGGCGCTGGCAATGGGACAGCGGCACCGATAGCCAGGGGGAGAGAAGGGGCAGCGGCGCCGATAGCAGGGGGAGAGAAGCGGCGGTAGCAGGGCTCTAGACCCCAGGAAAGGCAGGGGAGAGAAGCAGGCAGCGACGGCCTCTCTCCCCCTGCCTTTCCTGGGGGCTCTGTGGGTTGAGAAGCAGTGTATCGGGGTATACACATGCACACACACGCACCCTCATTTTATGAAGGATATTTGGGTGAAAAAATTTTTTTACCCAAATATCCTTGGTAAAATGAGGGTGCGTGTTAAAGGCCAGTGCGATGTACACCCCGATAAATACGGTAATGTTCCCTTATGCTGCTACCCTTTTATAATCCATAATTTTTGGGCCAGGTAGTCTAATTACTTGGCGACATAATAACAGTATGAGTGCATGGTTTGGGAAAATGGATGCAGAAGGACAAATGGATGAAAGGATGGCCGCATCTGGCAACTTTACTGTTTGCTTTTTTTCAATGCAAAGGAGGAGCGTATAATTATTAAAAATGGTATTTTTGGAGATGGACAGGCAGGCTGTAGGGGAGGAGGTAGGCCTGTATTTTGAACTGAAAAACTCAAATGGGTTTTTGGGTTCAAAATTTGTTTTTTTCACTAATGCTGCTATCCTTTTATAATCCATAATTTTTGGGCAAGGTAGTCTAATTACTTGGCGACATAATAACAGTATGAGTGCATGGTTTGGGAAAATAGATGCAGAAGGACAAATGGATGAAAGGATGGCCGCATCTGGCAACTTTACTGTTTGCTTTTTTTCAATGCAAAGGAGGAGCGTATAATTATTAAAAGGGTATTTTTGGAGATGGACAGGCAGGCTGTAGGGGAGGAGGTAGGCCTGTATTTTGAACTTAAAAACTCAAATGGGTTTTTGGGTTCAAAATGTGTATTTTTCACTAATGCTGCTATCCTTTTATAAACCATAATTTTTGGGCCAGGTAGTCTAATTACTTGGCGTCATAATAACAGCATGAGTGCATGGTTTGGGAAAATAGATGCAGAAGGACAAATGGATGAAAGGATGGCCGCATCTGGCAACTTTACTGTTTGCTTTTTTTCAATGCAAAGGAGAGGCGTATAATTATTAAAAATCGTATTTTTGGAGATGGACAGGCAGGCTGTAGGGGAGGAGGTAGGCCTGTATTTTGAACTTAAAAACTCAAATGGGTTTTTGGGTTCAAAATGTGTTTTTTTCACTAATGCTGCTATCCTTTTATAATTCATAATGTTTGGGCCAGGTAGTCTAATTACTTGGCGACATAATAACAGTATGAGTGCATAGTTTGGGAAAATAGATGCAGAAGGACAAATGGATGAAAGGATGGCCGCATCTGGCAACTTTACTGTTTGCTTTTTTTCAATGCAAAGGAGGAGCGTATAATTATTAAAAATGGTATTTTTGGAGATGGACAGGCAGGCTGTAGGGGAGGAGGTAGGCCTGTATTTTGAACTGAAAAACTCAAATGGGTTTTTGGGTTCAAAATGTGTATTTTTCCCTTATGCTGCTATCCTTTTATAATCCATAATTTTGGGGCAAGGTTGTCTAATTACTTGGCGACATAATAACAGTATGAGTGCGTGGTTTGGGAAAATAGATGCAGAAGGACAAATGGATGAAAGGATGGCCGCATCTGGCACCTTTACTGTTTGCTTTTTTTCAATGCAAAGGAGGAGCGTATAATTATTAAAAAGGGTATTTTTGGAGATGGACAGGCAGGCTGTAGGGGAGGAGGTAGAAAGAAAGAAAGAAGGGGCAGCGGCACCCATTGCCGGCGCCGCTTCCCTGTTGCCTCCCCCATCCCCGGTTGTATAATTACCTGTTGCTGGGGTCGGGTCAGCGCTGCTTCAGGACTCCGGGGTGCATCCCCTGCGTCGTTGCTATGCGCTGCATGGCGCGGCGCAATGACGAGTGACATCACTCGTCATTGCGTCTCGCAACGCATAGCAATGATGTAGGGGACGCACACCGGAGGCCTGAAGCAGCGCGGACCCGACCCCGGCAACAGGTAATTATACAACTAGGGATGGGGGAGGCAACGGGGCAGCGGCGACGGCAATGGGTGCCGCTGCCCCTTATCTCCCCCTGGCTATCTGTGCAGCTGCCCCATTGCCGACACCGCTTCTCTCCCCCTGGCTATCGGCGCTGGCCATAGGACAGCGGCAACGATAGCCAGGGGGAGAGAAGGGGCAGCGGCGCCGATAGCAGGGGGAGAGAAGCGGCGGTAGCAGGGTTCTAGACCCCAGGAAAGGCAGGGGGAGAGAAGCAGGCAGCGACGGCCTCTCTCCCCCTGCCTTTCCTGGGGGCTCTGTGGGGTGAGAAGCAGTGTATTGGGGTATACACATGCACACACACGCACCCTCATTTTATGAAGGATATTTGGGTAAAAAAATTCTTTTACCCAAATATCCTTGATAAAATGAGGGTGTGTGTTATAGGCGGATGCGTGGTACACCCCGATAAATACGGTAATGTTCCTTTATGCTGCTACCCTTTTATAATCCATAATTTTTGGGCCAGGTAGTCTAATTACTTGGCGACATAATAACAGTATGAGTGCATGTTACGCCGAGCGCTCCGGGTCCCCGCTCCTCCCCGGAGCGCTCGCTTCACTCTCCCCGCGGCAGCGCTCCGGTCACGTCCTCTGACCCGGGGCGCTGCGATTCCGCTGCCAGCCGGGATGCGATTCGCGATGCGGGTAGCGCCCGCTCGCGATGCGCACCCCGGCTCCCCTACCTGACTCGCTCTCCGTCTGTTCTGTCCCGGCGCGCGCGGCCCCGCTCCCTAGGGCGCGCGCGCGCCGGGTCTCTGCGATTTAAAGGGCCACTGTGCCGCTGATTGGCGCAGTGGTTCCAATTAGTGTGTTCACCTGTGCACTTCCCTATATCACCTCACTTCCCCTGCACTCCCTTGCCGGATCTTGTTGCCTTAGTGCCAGTGAAAGCGTTCCTTGTGTGTTCCTTGCCTGTGTTTCCAGACCTTCTGCCGTTGCCCCTGACTACGATCCTTGCTGCCTGCCCCGACCTTCTGCTACGTCCGACCTTGCTTTTGCCTACTCCCTTGTACCGCGCCTATCTTCAGCAGCCAGAGAGGTGAGCCGTTGCTAGTGGATACGACCTGGTCACTACCGCCGCAGCAAGACCATCCCGCTTTGCGGCGGGCTCTGGTGAAAACCAGTAGTGGCTTAGAACCGGTCCACTAGCACGGTCCACGCCAATCCCTCTCTGGCACAGAGGATCCACTACCTGCCAGCCGGCATCGTGACAGTAGATCCGGCCATGGATCCCGCTGAAGTTCCTCTGCCAGTTGTCGCTGACCTCACCACGGTGGTCGCCCAGCAGTCACAACAGATAGCGCAACAAGGCCAACAGCTGTCTCAACTGACCATTATGCTACAACAGTTACTACCACAGCTTCAGCAGTCATCTCCTCCGCCAGCTCCTGCACCTCCTCCGCAGCGAGTGGCCGCTCCTGGGATACGCTTATCCTTGCCGGATAAATTTGATGGGGACTCTAAGTTTTGCCGTGGCTTTCTTTCCCAATGTTCCCTGCATCTGGAGATGATGTCGGACCTGTTTCCCACTGAAAGGTCTAAGGTGGCTTTCGTAGTCAGCCTTCTGTCCGGAAAAGCCCTGTCATGGGCCACACCGCTCTGGGACCGCAATGACCCCGTCACTGCCTCTGTACACTCCTTCTTCTCGGAAATCCGAAGTGTCTTTGAGGAACCTGCCCGAGCCTCTTCTGCTGAGACTGCCCTGTTGAACCTGGTCCAGGGTAATTCTTCCGTTGGCGAGTATGCCGTACAATTCCGTACTCTTGCTTCAGAATTGTCCTGGAATAATGAGGCCCTCTGCGCGACCTTCAAAAAAGGCCTATCCAGCAACATTAAAGATGTTCTGGCCGCACGAGAAATTCCTGCTAATCTACATGAACTTATTCACCTAGCCACTCGCATTGACATGCGTTTTTCCGAAAGGCGTCAGGAACTCCGCCAAGATATGGACTCTGTTCGCACGAGGCGTTTCTTCTCCTCGGCTCCTCTCTCCTCTGGTCCCCTGCAATCTGTTCCTGTGCCTCCCGCCGTGGAGGCTATGCAGGTCGACCGGTCTCGCCTGACACCTCAAGAGAGGACACGACGCCGTATGGAGAACCTCTGCCTGTACTGTGCTAGTACCGAACACTTCCTGAGAGATTGTCCTATCCGTCCTCCCCGCCTGGAAAGACGTACGCTGACTCCGCACAAAGGTGAGACAGTCCTTGATGTCTACTCTGCTTCTCCACGTCTTACTGTGCCTGTGCGGATGTCTGCCTCTGCCTTCTCCTTCTCTACAGTGGCCTTCTTGGACTCTGGATCTGCAGGAAATTTTATTTTGGCCTCTCTCGTCAACAGGTTCAACATCTCGGTGACCAGTCTCGCCAGACCCCTCTACATCAATTGTGTAAATAATGAAAGATTGGACTGTACCATACGTTTCCGCACGGAGCCCCTTCTTATGAGCATCGGATCTCATCATGAGAGGATTGAACTTTTGGTCCTCCCCAATTGCACCTCGGAAATTCTCCTTGGACTTCCCTGGCTTCAACTTCATTCCCCTACCCTGGATTGGTCCACTGGGGAGATCAAGAGTTGGGGGTCCTCTTGTTCCAAGAACTGTCTAAAACCGGTTCCCAGTAACCCTTGCCGTAACTCTGTGGTTCCTCCAGTAACCGGTCTCCCTAAGGCCTATATGGACTTCGCGGATGTTTTCTGCAAAAAACAAGCTGAGACTCTACCTCCTCACAGGCCTTATGATTGCCCTATCGACCTCCTCCCGGGCACTACTCCACCCCGGGGCAGAATTTATCCTCTCTCTGCCCCAGAGACTCTTGCCATGTCCGAATACGTCCAGGAGAATCTAAAAAAGGGCTTTATCCGTAAATCCTCCTCTCCTGCCGGAGCCGGATTTTTCTTTGTGTCCAAAAAAGATGGCTCCCTACGTCCTTGCATTGACTACCGCGGTCTTAATAAAATCACGGTTAAGAACCGCTACCCCTTACCCCTCATCTCTGAACTCTTTGATCGCCTCCAAGGTGCCCACATCTTCACTAAATTGGACTTAAGAGGCGCCTATAACCTCATCCGCATCAGAGAGGGGGACGAGTGGAAAACGGCATTTAACACCAGAGATGGACACTTTGAGTATCTGGTCATGCCCTTTGGACTGTGCAACGCCCCTGCCGTCTTCCAAGACTTTGTCAATGAAATTTTTCGTGATCTGTTATACTCCTGTGTTGTTGTATATCTGGACGATATCCTAATTTTTTCTGCCAATCTAGAAGAACACCGCCAGCATGTCCGTATGGTTCTTCAGAGACTTCGTGACAACCAACTCTATGCCAAAATTGAGAAATGTCTGTTTGAATGCCAATCTCTTCCTTTTCTAGGATATTTGGTCTCTGGCCAGGGACTACAGATGGATCCAGACAAACTCTCTGCCGTCTTAGATTGGCCACGCCCCTCCGGACTCCGTGCTATCCAACGCTTTTTGGGGTTCGCCAATTATTACAGGCAATTTATTCCACATTTTTCTACCATTGTGGCTCCTATCGTGGCTTTAACCAAAAAAAATGCTGATCCCAAGTCCTGGCCTCCTCAAGCAGAAGACGCCTTTAAACGACTCAAGTCTGCCTTTTCTTCGGCTCCCGTCCTCTCCAGACCTGACCCTTCCAAACCCTTCCTACTGGAGGTTGATGCCTCCTCAGTAGGAGCTGGAGCTGTTCTTCTACAAAAAAATTCTTCCGGGCATGCTGTCACTTGTGGTTTTTTCTCTAGGACCTTCTCTCCAGCGGAGAGGAACTACTCCATCGGGGATCGAGAGCTTCTAGCCATTAAATTAGCACTTGAGGAATGGAGGCATCTGCTGGAGGGATCAAGTTCTCCTGTTATTATCTACACCGACCACAAGAACCTCTCCTACCTCCAGTCTGCCCAACGGCTGAATCCTCGCCAGGCCCGGTGGTCTCTGTTCTTTGCCCGATTTAATTTTGAGATTCACTTTCGTCCTGCCGATAAGAACATTAGGGCCGATGCTCTCTCTCGTTCCTCGGATGCCTCAGAAGTTGAACTCTCTCCGCAACACATCATTCCACCTGACTGCCTGATCTCCACTTCTCCTGCCTCCATCAGGCAGACTCCTCCAGGAAAGACCTTTGTTTCTCCTCGCCAACGCCTCGGAATCCTCAAATGGGGTCACTCCTCCCATCTCGCAGGTCATGCGGGTATCAAGAAATCTGTGCAACTCATCTCCCGCTTCTATTGGTGGCCGACTCTGGAGACGGATGTTGTGGACTTTGTGCGAGCCTGCACTATCTGTGCCCGGGATAAGACTCCTCGCCAGAAGCCCGCTGGTTTTCTTCTTCCTCTGCCTGTCCCCGAACAGCCTTGGTCTCTGATTGGTATGGATTTTATTACTGATTTACCCCCTTCCCGTGGCAACACTGTTATTTGGGTGGTCGTTGATCGATTCTCCAAAATGGCACATTTCATCCCTCTTCCTGGTCTTCCTTCTGCGCCTCAGTTGGCTAAACAATTTTTTGTACACATTTTTCGTCTTCACGGGTTGCCTACGCAGATTGTCTCGGATAGAGGCGTCCAATTCGTGTCTAAATTCTGGAGGGCTCTCTGTAAACAACTCAAGATTAAATTAAATTTTTCTTCTGCATATCATCCCCAGTCCAATGGACAAGTAGAAAGGATTAACCAGATCTTGGGTGATTATTTGCGACATTTTGTTTCCTCCCGCCAGGATGACTGGGCAGATCTCCTCCCATGGGCCGAATTCTCGT